>NC_056734.1:504013020-504300520 GCF_019279795.1 Protopterus annectens | reverse complement strand
TGTCAAGGTTTCTCTTGAAGAGGGTTAGCGAAGAGCTCTTTCTAATGTAGATTGGAATCTTGTTCCAGAGCATGGGAAGTCTCTGAGACAGGAATCTATCCCTCCAGCACGTCCTATTTATTGTTGTGGTGAGGTTTAGATTCCTGGAGCATGTGGCTCGAAGGGATATGGTTTTCTTTAGGTGGAGCATACCCATCAATTCTGTGTTGGACATGGCCTTTTATGACAGGCAGAGATCACCTCTGAGTAGGCGGTATGCAACCGAGTACAGCTGGAGTTTCTTCAGTCGAGCTGCATAGGGCATCTGCTTGAGGCCAGTGATCCTCTTGGTTAGGAACTTCTGTGGTCTTTCCAGTTGTTGCAGGTGTCTTGTAAGGTACATCCAAAATAGGGCATTGTACTCTATGATGGGTCTCATGAGTGATGCGTAGAGGGGCCCAATGACCCTCGATCTGGATGCAAACCCTTTTGTGATTAGGTGGGCCACATAGGATTTTCTAACCATTTTGGCAATGTGATTATCAAAGGAGAGGTTACTATCTACTTGGGTCCCCAGATCCCTTATTATGTCTTATGTATTTAGGGGGCTACCACCTATGTGTTAGTTTGTGGGTACTTTGTTTTTTCCAAAGGGGATGACTATGAACTTTTTGGCATTTAGCTTGAGGCCATGGTTTTGACACTAGGTATCTGTCTCAGTGAGACCCTTTTGGAGGATGTCTGTGTCAGCCGGAGAGTCAATTACAGGCCCTAGTTTGCAGTCATCTGCAAACTTGGTCAGCCATAGTCCTGCTGTGCTTGCCTGTACCTCTGAGAAGTGTATGGCAAACAGGAGGGGTCCTAGGACTGAGCCCTGGGGAACGCCACTTGTAACCGGTTTAGAGTCAGACCTAGCTCCTGCAACTCTTACCATGTGGGTTCTGTCTGTGAGGCAGTTGGCAACCCATCTCGTGACGTAGGGGTTTATGTTCAGGCTGGTGAGCTTGTCTATAATACCTGAGTGGGGAATGGTGTCAAAGGCCTTTGCAAGGTCTAGGTAGGCTGTGTGGACCACCTTTCCCTCGTCTATAGCCTTGGTAACTGTCTCAAAAAAGTCCACCAGGTTTAGGAGGCATGATCTGCCCTTAAAGACAAACTGGGTAGGGTCCAGTGTTTGGAGGTTTCCAATGTCTCTGTTAATGAGATCCATGGTGATGATGCACTCCATAGTTTTGCAGACCAAGCTAGTCAGGCTTATAGGGCGATAGTTCCTGGCATCTGTTGTGGCTCCACAAATAGTTCCTGGGGTCCGTTGTGGCTCCACCATTGTGGAGCGGAATAACCATTGCTGTGCACCACTCTGTGGGCACATAGCCTGTGGATAGGCTGAGTTTAAACAGTGTGTCTAGGTGACGGGTTAGTTCATCTTTGAGCTCATGTAGGACGCAGCCTGGGACACCATCCAGTCCCATTGATGCTGTGTTTTTGGCTTTGGAGGGGGGCTGTTTTAACCTGAGTGTCTGTGATTTCAGGGGCACTACATTCTTCTGGTATAGTTATGGGCTCTTTTGGGGGTGAAGTTTGCACTGAACCTGTCTGCCAGGATGTTGGCTATATCTGTTGGTTTAGTGTATTTTGTGCCATTCTGCAGTAACTCTGAGCAGATCTGAGAATTGCCACTTAGATTCTTGACATAGCTAAAGAATGCCTTGTGGTTATCTTTGGAGTCCATGGCAATTTTTCTTTTGAAACTAGCCTTGGATGATTTTATGAGGGAATGTAGTTTCTTGCTGATACTGGTCAACGATGTCTTCCCTTGGTGGGATTTTACTCTTTTCTGTACTAGTTTCCTCCTCCTATTGTATAGCTTGTTTATGGCAGGGGTCCACCAGACTGGTTTCCTTTTCTTGGAGGAGTGAGTCTTGGTTTTGTTTGGGTTAGCATGATCCATGCATTCTTGTAGGTGCTCATAGAGTGCATTAGTAATGGATTTTGCAGCTTGGACAGCGTTATCCTTTAGCATGGGGGCTTTGAAACTTCCCACCTTGGTCTTAAGTAACGTGAAGTTTGCTTTTGGAAAGTTTTTCATGGTGGTTTCTTTGACCGGGGGTGCTGGCGGAATGTGGACATCCAGAGTGATTAGTTTATGGTCGGATCTAACCAGTGAAGGGTTGACCTCTGGTGTGGAACACCGGTCTTCCATGTTGGTGATGTCCAGGTCCAATATGTTGTCACCTCTGGTGGGGGTGTTGACCAGTTGATCCAGGGCGTTTGAGTTTATAAATTCTAGGAAATGTTGGGCAAGGGAGTTCGTACTTGAATAGTTCTCCCAGTTAATGTTTGGGTAATTGAAATCACCCAATATCAGGGTATTTGGTAGGACCTTTATGTTTCAAGGAATGCGGGGTAGGGGTCCTGGGACATGGTGGGTGAACTGTAGCAAGCTATAATTTGAATAGCAGTTTTGCCCATTGTTAGTTGCACGTGGATGATCTCTGAAGCATCGTGCTGTGCCACTAACTTGGAGGTGTGGGTATCCTTGATGAATATGGCTACTCCCCCGCCTTTTGTATTTCGGTCTGGGTTTTGTGGCTGAAATGTATGGTATGAGTTGTAGCCTGGTAGTGCTGGGGTGCTCTCTGGAGCCTTAAACCAGGTTTCTGTTACTGCACATATATTGATTTTCTCCGTACTGAGGAGTGCCTTGAGTGCGTGCATTTTGAGGTTTAGACTTCTGGCATTGAGCAGCATTACCCTCGGTTTTTTGCTACTTGTGCTATTTACGGCGGTGGGTTTGTCTTTTGAGCCTTGCCTAAAAAAGGCACTATGGGGGTGGCAAGAGCCTTGGCCAGTGTTCGAAAGCCTAAGGGTGACAGGTGCAAGCCATCTCTAGCGAAGCAGCGTGGCTTGTCGAGCATGTCATCCGAGGCTGACAGACACTGGATCCCCTTTGAATGACAGCAGAAGCTTAGCCAATTGTTGAAATTGATATTTTTTTCTCTATATTGTGGTATCATTCTTGGTGAGGGCAGGATATTAGTCAGGGTCATACCAGCCTGCGCTACGTGATCAGAGAGCTCCTCCATGTCTCTTTTCATGTAGTCCAGGGAGGTACGGCTCAGGTCATTCACACCAACATGGACAATGACAGAGTCATATTTGTGCTTGTTCTGGAGTGACCAGAGTGCTTGTGTTATGTGGCGGATCCTGGCACCCGACAGGCAAAGGCTCTGGCCAAGTGACCCTATATGCTCATTTTTTGTACTTCTTACACACAGCTCTGTTTTACTATGCTTCTTAAACTAGTTCAGATAATTAAAACTCATTACGTTATGAACATAAATGAAATAATGGTTTAGTAATTTATCATTAAAATATTGCACAAAAATACTTCCGTATAAAATTCTAGTAGGCATGTAACAGTGCTTAGCAATTTAAACAGTAACAACCAATCAAACAGATGCAGTTTTCACAATTTCTAGAATCTGCCTTTTCTAATCTGAGGACTCTTCAGCAGCAGTCATAGTGTGAAGATGTCTAGATAAAAGTGAATGTAGGATTATCACAGGAGAGCTGTGGCCAAGCCACCAACTGAAAATGTTTCCTACATTGTAAAACCTTAGAATAAACTAATGAACTGCCCATTACTTTACAGCAGTGTGTTTATTAGTCTGCTGGCACAAAGGAAGATGTTCTGTCATCAATCAGGTCTGTTGGCAACCAGGGTTATGGAATGATCCTGGATTGGTGGTTCAATGTCTGGGGAGGAGAATAGGATGAAGTGGATAAGGGCCTGCTGTGTCCTATTCCAGAGACAGAGGTTACGGAACTATAGAAATGCTAATGCAGCTTCTGGTGGAGACCAGAAGGCTATCACCCAGCACTGTGGGAGAAGTTGTGATTGACACTTAGGGTATTATGTCTAGAGCACGCATAGCTTCACCTTTGCAAAATGGAATGTTGTAACTTTTATGACAGAATTAGTTCACAGAAGTGAAAAATTCCAACAATCAATTCATTCCCCAGAACCCCCCACTCTGTAGGCCTTTACACAGACTAGCCAGGAGTTTCAACTACTGTAGAAATCAAGGGGTCATCACTTTAGAATATTCCTGAGATAATGAGGAAGCACATCTTTGCATTCTGCTTTACCCAGCCAGTGTAGCTGTGTTGTGTATTTGTCAGGCTCATGCTCTGCTAGTGTAACACACATGTCTGCCTCTGTGTGTCACCTAAGTGGTGAGTCAGAGCAGTCTTCCTCTGCCCCGCATCGATGAGCTGGCAGCAGCCACTCACTACCTTCCTCCCCCTCTCGCCCTTCCAGCACTTGAGCAGCTAATCGAAATCTGGATATCCAGGGCGTAGTCAGCTTCATTTCTGGAGGTCAAAAAACAGCAGCTTTGTTGTATTCTTAACAAAACATTTACAAATATATATAAATTGCAGGGAGGTGGTGCAATGCATTGCACTCATATCGATGGGTGCATGGGGTTTTATCAAAAGGTGTAACAGTTTTGCAATTGAATTCTTTTTTGTTTGAATCATAATTTATTTTTTTAGAGTGTTGGGACTCACGTTGGAGGACTGTTCTCCCACTTTTGGTGGAGAACTGTGTAACCTGGTGAGAAAACCAGCAATATCTTTGGCTGTCAGGGTGTTCAAAATCCGATCCACCTAATCTTGGCATGAATAACTTTCATTACAGATTAATTCAAGCCTATGAGTGTGGCTCGCAGTCTGGGACAATTGTAACTATTAGGAGGGTTAAACTTCATTATTTGAAGATCTACATAGTTTTGTGTGTTAATATTAAGTTAATAGGTTCTGGGTGTGCGTGTGCTTTTTTTTTTTTTTTTTTTTGAGGGTTTCCATTAAAATAAAAAATCTTGTAAGATGTGACTTGGGTTCAAATGGATATGACAGCAAACAACTGTTTAAAAGATCAACCTTTAAACATTAGTTTATGCATTCATGTAACACAATTGCTGCAATTAGACTTTTTAAAAAAGCTGTTATACATAACAGGTGGGAATAACTTATCATAGTGACACTTTCCATATCTTTAAATGTGAATGGTCTCACAGATATATATATATATATATATATATATATATATATATATATATATATATATATATATACAAAAGAAAGAGTAGTGAACTATATTAAAAATATAGAGTAGAATAACTGCAACAGGAGACATTTGGAAAGAACTGACCATGTGAATTTGGTAAAGAAAGGATCTCAGGATGGTTATTCAGCGGAATATCTGGGACAAATTAAAAGGGGATTATGATTATTGATATTAATTGTGAGAGGAGCTCCAACAGTGACTGAAGAAGAGTAAAAAGATAATAATGGTAGATTTGTAGTACTAAGGGGCTACTGTCAAGGGAGGATTATTATGCAGGCATGTATTTATATTCCACCTAAAACTATTCTAATTGACCTTAAGAAAATTCTGGAAGAAATAATCAGCTTACAGCAGGGAATATTGCTTGTAGGTGAGAACTGGAATTTGATTTACAACAGTGAGGATGTACCCAGGAGACCTAGAAGGGAAAGTATAACAAAAGAGGGTAGATTTTTGAAGAGATTTTTTAAAATATTTGGTGTGGAAGATGTGAATTCAGTAGTAGGAGTTCAGAAAGAGTTTGAATATTATTCCTCAAGGTACAAAAACTGAGTTAGGCTTGACAGAAATTATATTTCACAGGAACATACACATTTAATTGAACGTTTTGATATGCATCTAATAACTATTACATATCGCACAACAATAATTAAAATAAAAATGCAGGATAATGAATTAAAAATTAGATACTGGTGCTTCCCCACCTATTTGTTAAATAGAGAGGAATTTAAAGAATGGGTAGTGGAAATTATTTGGGAGTTATTAGAGAAGATAAGACATTCTTCTGAAAATATAGCTAGGGAGTGGGATAAAATTAAAGTGGAGTTTAAAAAAATAGGGTGGAAATAAAAGAAAAAGAGGTATGGTTAAGGAGTAACAATAATTATTTAGAGAGACTGACAATGTTTGACAGAACAAAAAGAGGCACAATTTGCATAGAGCTAAAGAGAAAATAAGGAACTACTGGGATAATATCCATGAATCTAGAAAGGTTGCTGTTATACAACTCTTTTTTGATAATAACTCCAGAGCACAAAAACCTTTAGCACAACAGCTAAGGCAACAGAAAGTAGTAAGAGTTGTTGCCAAGCTTAGGGAACCTATAACCAGAGATCCTGTAGAGGTATTAGTAATATTTTGAAAATGTTATGAAACTGCATAAAGCAGAGAAATGTGGAAATCAGGAAAAAGTACTAATAGGGATGTTTATGGAATAATTAAATATGCCAGTGTTAGAGGTAGATGAGGCTGAATTACTAACAGGATAGGAGGAGATGAGATAAAAATGGTGATATATAACCACTCTACAGGAAAGTCCTCAGGAATAGATGGTATTCCTGTGGAAGTTTGGAAGCTAGGAGGGAAGAAAGTGGTAAAGATCTAGAAGGTTTTGTTTAACAGTATTTTAAAAGGAAGAGAGGCACCAACATCCTGGAAGAAAGCAGTGGTGGCTGTAATACCTAAAGATGGTAGAGACCCATCAGATCCAGGTTCACATAGGCCCATTTCGATTCTAAACAGTGATTATCAAGTGTTTGTTTATAATGGCTAAAAGAATGGCAAAGGTTATGGATCTATGTAGTTTTGTGGAGGGGAGACAAATATTTGACAACATTAATAGAAAAATAAATAACAAAATAAAAACTGGAACAGTCTCCGAACAATGATAAAGAGCCAAAACCAAAAAAATACTAAAACCACTGTTAAGTCAGAAGACAAGCCTTAAAACAAGGGCAGACAAATAATCAGGTTTAAACGACACTATAAATATTAAATGTTTTGTGAAGGGGATCGTAGGTTGGCTAAAGGAAGTTAGATGTTAAAGGGTTAAATAGAGTGGCAATTAACACTGGATGTGTTTTTACTTGTATTTTATTGTGATTGACATGATTTTATCTCAAGTATTTAAGCTTGTGTATCTTTCATCTAATTAATTTCTGAAGAAGTATATTGCTATTGACGAAAGCATGAAATAAACTTACATAAATGCTGAAGAGTTGTTTTAAGCCTTGTCTTCTGGCTTAACCGTGGTTTTAGTATTTATTAATAGAACAATGATGATCCAGAGGGAAGCAAAATATATGAAAATACTACTGCTGTTGGCGGTTTTTGATGCAGAGAAAGCATTTGACACAGTAAGCTGAGATTTTATGAGTAGGGCAATGGAAGTGTTTGCCTTCCCTGATAAAATTTTAAGGCAGATCAGGAGGATATACAAGGGACTGGAGGTGAAAATTAAAGTGTGTGTGTGTTTGGGGGGGGGGGGGCAGTTCCTGTCTGATAAGTTTTGTTTAAGCAGAGGAACCAGGCAGGGGTATCCTCTTTCCCCTTTTTTTGTGTTATGTTTAGAACCATTGGCAATGAAAATAAGGGACTCAGAAATTCAAATATATAATTGGTATGGTAGTCAAGAAAATATGGCTTTATTTGCAGATGATATTTTATTCCTGGTACAACCAGAAAAGGACATTTCAGAGTTGAGGAACATTGATCCATTTTCAAGTCTTTTCAGGATGCAAAATTAATGAAAAAATAAAGGCAAAAGCTGTTAAACTACTGTATGTACCCACAGACAGATTGATTCAACAATACCCATATTTATGGGGACATGATAAAATGAAGTACTTATGAGTATGTATTAAAAACGATTCTGCTATGACAACTAAGGATATGTGGGACTAAAAAGATGATACAAAAACTGAGAAACTGGAAACTTTGCTGTGTAGATATGGATAGCAAAATACAAGCAGTGAAAATGTGTTTAGTCCCCTGAGTTTTATACACAGGACCGGCATATTTTTATCAACAGGAAGAGAAGTGGATAGCAGTTAATAAAGAGTTGAAGAATTTTATCTCAGTGGAGAAGAGAGCAAGAGTTGAGTGGGATAACTTGATCCTTCCAATAGAACAATGTAGATTGAGATTATCTCATTTGAAGGGGTATTTCAGAGCTACACGGTTAAGGCTCCTATACATAGCACAAAGCAGAAAGGTGCAACTCAAAGTTGAAAGGGATGAACAAGTAGAGAGTGGGTTTTTGATGCAGATCCTTAAGGACATTAACAATAACCATGCAGAATATTATATACATAAAGTAGCAGGAAGTATTCTAAGAATGAAGCCAACAAGGGGATGGAGAAAATGATATTATGCTGATAGGGGTGACTGCAATTAGGGGTACAGAAAATAGTTAAGAGGGGGCTGGAATTTACTGGAGAAAACTGGCAAAGGAACCAAGGTATTGGGAGCAAATAATTAGAGAGGGATATCTAAAACAGAATGGGAGGAGGTCAATAATTAATTTGGACTGCAGACTAGAGACTGTCTTCCCTACCAAGGAATGATATCAGAGTATAGGCAAAGAGAGAGAAATAGTGGGATCTTGAGTGAAGACCAGCACTGGTAAAAATTTTAGTAGAACTTACAGCAGACGCTGCTTTAAAAAAAAGTGATAATTAGTAGGGCATTTAAAATATTGCATGATAACTATAGGAGTCAATCAGAGGCAATTAAAAAATTGGGAAGAGAGATTGGATAAGCAATTCACAAAGCAACAATTGGGGTGATATATGGCTCCTGAAATATGCAACCAAATCTAGAAGATTTAGGATCCTTGCTTGGAAGTGTTTTTATAGGTGTTTTTATATACCAAGCAGACTCCAAAGGATTTTTCTTCAGGTAGACTACAAATGTTGGAGCTGTAATGACGAAGAAAGAGGTAATTGAGAACATATTGTCTAGGATTGTAATGAGTTTGCAGACTTTAAAATTCCCATGAAGGCTACTGTGTAAGAAATACTGAGAGCGCAAATTGGGAGCAACTAAGGAAATGATTTTTTGAACTGCAATACCATATTCGACTTGTCCAGACATAGTAAGACCTTGCTCAGTTTAATTCTGGTTGCTGCTCCCCAAAAAAAAAAAATACTGGAAAATGGATATCAAAGTCTAAACCAACTGTACTAGAAGTAATGAATATAGTAAAATAGATAAAACAACTTGGAATGAGGTCTTTAGAAAAGAATATGAGCAAATTCCATAGAAAAAATGGGAATTGTGGGAACAGTAAATGCAGAATAATGTTTTGGTGGAAGAATGAGGTTTAAGAGAAGGCAGGAATTAAATGAGCTTTATAATTTATGTCTGACAGTGACTAGATTGATTATAAATGATGTATAATGTTTTGCAGCTGAAAATTTATCAATATGGTTTGTTTTCATTTATATAAATGTACAAACGTCTATGTTGTAAGTGGTAATTTAATAAAGATGTTTCTTGTGTAAAAACAATTATTTGATCCACCTGTTTCTGTTGAACCGTAGGGCAACCACAATCTGCATGATCCTTTCTGCACATATGGGGAATTGGGTGTTGTGGCAGACTGTGAGGTGTTCTTGGTTATGAAGCCATAACAGCCTCATAAACCTTTTGTTGATGTCAGACTTGTGTCAGTAGGTCATGTGCATCACAGAAGTGACCGTCTTTAATAATCTTGCTGGATCTATAGGCTGTGTTCATTGTCCAAGTTGTGATTGTTCATTGCCTCTCCTATTTTGTCCAAAAAAATTCAAGCTTTCATATGGTAAGTGAACAAACAGGCTAGCATGTGCACATATTCCTTGTACAAAGAAAAAATGTGACTGTGGCAACAAGTCCTAGTTCATGACATCACACTAACAGCTGTTTACATGTGAGAGACTCTCTTAGTCACAGCTGCTTCCTTCTTCTGGAGTTAAGGATAAGGGAGTACTGTGTTGTTAGGGTCTTCTAGGTGTAGTGCATCCCATAGATCACCACACGAGGAACTTTGGCCATTCCCATATTCTTCAAGATTCTTCAGGGCAAGTGGACTTTGATGGTGAATGAATTCTGTCTCTCTTATTATAGTTAATATTCCTGAGTGATTTTCGACTATTCCATTGGATTCTGCACCTAATCAGAAAATTCAATGAAAATCTGAACCTCATCCCTGCTCTGCCATGTGGTGACCAAGAAGGGCTTTAGCTGACACAGAACACTATTCTAATGCAAGCTAAAGAAGTTACCATCAAAGGAAAAGCCAACGTCACTTCTGGGATTAGCTGCTCATTTACATCTCTTGCTTCTGTTAGACATTTCAGCTGAAATTGTTGAAGCTGAATGAAGCAAGCAGGAAGCTTTCTACTTGTCAGAATTGTTCTGCTAGCTGGGACAGATTCTGTTTTCAGGAGGCAGACATTCTATGCTACCTGAGTCGTTTTGCTTAGAGGTAGATCTGACCTGACTTAAACACCTTTAAGATTTGGTTCTGGTTTTGTTTTCCTAGTATCTTGATGATAATTCTGCCATCTCTGCTCATCTTAACTTTGTGGAGGGCAGAACTGTGGTACCTGTGTAAAGCACGTAGTTAAAGGGTTCTACACCTGTGCCCTCCTCTAAAGAGTCCATCACTTCCTGGGAACTGCAGTTTCTTGGCCAATTGTCTTGCCTTTTGTGTCTGATGACCATCTCTTAAAAGATTTTTTTTATGGCCCACAGGATCTGTTAGCTGTGGACCCTTCTGTATAGGGAGCCATGCGTGGTCTTTTGCAAAGACTAAGTTATCTTTAAGAACTTCCTTTCAGAAGTGGTGTCAGCATTGTCCTTAAATCAGTCCATTTATCTCCTTTTTGTTCCAGCTGCAAAATGCAATGGAGAAAAGAGCCCTTTGTTGCAGGGAAGTTCACCACCAGCTCAGATTCAGGAAAACAGACCTACTGACCTTCATTGTAAGAATCACTGCTGCAGTATGAATCATCAGACATGAGATTATACCACCAGGTCTATGTCTGAACCATCTGGCTTGACTTACACAACTTTTAGACATCCCCATACTCAGCAGCCATACCCATGTTTTGAATGTCAGGATGCATAGTATACAGGGGAGAGAGACTCATGCCACATTCAGTTCTCTCTCTCTCTCTCTCTCTCTCTCTCTCTCTATATATATATATTTTTTTTCTTTTGCTGTACAGTGTGTTTGTTCCATCAGTTATCAACATTTCTGGTGAACCTCAAACCAACTTAAATGCCCATTGTGAGGCTGACTGTAACATATGGATGTAACACATTTCCCAAACCCCTCAAGGTTTTCATGGTGCATCAACTCTTGGGTACACACTTAAGTGATCTCTAGCTAAAGCTAGAATTCTTTCTTCATTTAGACATTCCTACCTTATTTTTGCTTGAATTATTTTTGCATCAGTAATTGAATTTGACACAAGAACATTGTAAACAAGGAATGAAAAAGCTTCCTGATTTACATGAATTGAACCGGGTATAGCTGGGGATGGAGGAAGCCATGCAGTTTAAATGTGCCTCATTAGAGCCTGACTCAGCCTGCATCAGCTTGGAAATCTGACCATTTCTACCTGGTCAAGGAATAATGTGAGTACTAGTACAAGAACCTAGTAGCTGATCCTGTTGTCTTCTCTTTGGTGGGGTCAGAAGGTCAATAACTTGCCAAATAAGAATTATATTCACATTTGGGCATCTTCAGTTGTCAGATATATTAGAGCATTTAACTTTCTATTGCATGTATTCCAGTACTAAAAATATGTTTTAAAGAAGTGTAGGAGGAACTTCCAGCTGCTTTAAAGAGTAGATATATCCCTTGGTCACTTCTGAAATATGTTTGGTGCTGTTATTTTAAAATTAAGTTGGAATTGTGTGAATATTACCCAGTAGCTTTGTAATACCACAGAAGTGGCATTAATGACAAAACTGGCAAAGAGGTGAAGAAGAGGGCTGATACTTGACTGAAATTTTGAAAAGCATTGAATTCTGTCATTGGCCACATGATGAATATGGGGTATGACACTGGCTGTGTAAGTTACGGCAGAGGAAGCCACTTTAGAATTCTGACTCTTAGAAAGCTTCTTGGGAGCAATTTATATCAACAGTGAAGAAAGTCAGCAAAAGAAAGAGGTATTGGAGGGACTGAGGTGTTGAATTCACATGCTAGCACCACTGAGGGACTGCAACAGGAAAATAGTGTTGAAAGGACAATATAGACACTTGTTAAGTGAATTACAGCTGATAAAGGAGAGGTAAATTGACTGTGAAGGCAGGGTTCAGCGGGAGAACATATTCTGTTGTCGAAATATCTGAAAAGGTAGAAGGATCTGATTGCATGGCACATATACAGGAGATTTTGACAAAATAGACTAGGTTACAGTTTAATCGTATAAGACTAAGGAACATACTGACATTTTGTCAAGTTTACTTTCTGTAGCTTGTCAACCAAACAGTGCCTGTTTTAAAACATATAAACATAAACAGGCCTGGTAAGGTTAAAAAGACTGGTGATAAATGGGTGTTTTGAAAATGATTATTGTGCTCATACTGTGTGTGAGTGAGAACAATTTTTAGCATCTGTACTCAAATGGTGGCTGAAGAAACTGTAGTTTAGAATATTGTGTCATACTATATTCAGAGGTTTATTTGTTTCCTTGAAGATTTAAAACTTTCATTGACTTACAGGGAGCTTTGTATACTGTTCATGAATCACCAGATCCAGGTGATACCTCTTTGAATGCTAGTGCAGTAGCTCTGGCTAGCAAGGCTTACACCATTGACTGGCTGCTCAAGAGAGAGTCTTCTCGAAATTTAACAAAACTTCTTAGGTAGGCTATGAGTCAAAAAGATTTTTCACTAAAAAAAGATGGCAAAATACAGCATAGCAGGTCTAACAGTATAAAGACTATGGGCTAGGGAAAATGTCTTACCAAAATTCTGGTGTGGGGTATTGTTTAATTTATTCTTAATGTGCTGCATTCCAACAATGTTTTGACTGTTAGCAGCTATTTATTAGCTACCCTGGGTTCAGAGTGGCGGATCTTGGATAATGCTCTCCAGTGATGGTAGTTCACTTAGCATTGGCATGGGTTTCTGGTATGTTTCATGGAATGTTGCATGCAGGTGCAGATTATCTGTATTCTTAGTTTCCAGTTTAGTTAGTTTATGAGGTTTCCCTATTTTGTTATGGCTATTAATATGTTTACTACCCAGCTACTGAATTCTATTTATTTGTCTGAATGGATGCCCATAGACTGAAGGTTAAATGGCTGGCTCAGTAAATGAATGATAAACTTCTTGCTTTACTTCTCTGTTGGGGGAGGGGAATTACTGTCCCTCTTATGTCTCTATCTCTGTTGATCTTGAGTAGCTTGAGATGTTGATCATTGGGTATAAATGTAATTGAAATGGTACTTTCATGTGACAATGTCTAAACATGTGTGTTACATTACAAAGATATCAATAAAGAAAGCAATCTGTAGGGTTACACATTCATTTTACTAAGTACGGAGTGAAGGGGAGAATACTTGAGACACCTATCTTTTTTGGTTATCATAGCATAACATTATGGGCAGGGGAATGTCTGACGTTTTGAAGTTCATTGGGCTCTGTTGAGGGCTCTCTTTGATTTCTGTACGTTAGCAGGTTTCCAACTTTTGAGCTTAGCTTTGAGTTGTTGGGCTTCTGTAAACAGTTCACATCTGATATATAAATTATTAGTGAGATTTTTTGTGTGTGATTTATTGTTAATATGATTTTTAGTAACTTCAGTTGGAAGGGGGATTTTTTTAACAGTTGTCATATGAATGCATTTACTTGGAATGTTAATAGGTTTGACTAATCCAGCTAAGAAAAACAAGATAATGTTTTATTTACTTCCAACACCTAGGGACAAAGTCTGGCTTTCCACAAAATCACTCATCTTTGTCACTTAGTTGGAATCACTTTACACAAGATATAAAGGAGGTGATGTGTGGATGAATGGTGATACTTATTTGTATCTCTTCTGATGACAAGTGAGTGTTAATGCTTAGGTTAAGATAACAGAAGTCACAAAAGATTACAGTAACTTTATATTCTGGGAGTAAGGATGACCTGATGATAGCAGAGAGATTCTGTGATTATCAGAATTTGTACAGCCCTCTGGTTGCTTGTGGTGAGGACAAGAATAAGATCAGCAATTGTATGGAGGAAGTGGAGCCGTCAAAAGTTACTGTGGACAAAGACATAACCGTGCTAAATCCTTTAACACAAGATGAAATCTGGAATTGACAATTAGTTGGAGCTGTGTCTAATGTGAAAACTTGACTCATAGATTGAAGTCAAACACATTGGAAATAGACTGGTCATTTTTTTGTTTCTAGAGGAGAGCATAAAGAGTGCTCTAAGTTTCGAAGCTTGCCCTGTCTTTTTGTTTAAAAGTCTGTGGTTAAAATGGACAGGTGTAACCCTTGTTAAATCCAGATGGTGGCTTAGCTTGAGAGCTTAAATTGCACCTTTTGGAGAGAATGCAAGCAAATTTTAGTTCAAGGTAGTTCCAGCAGTAAGAAAAAGAAAAAAAAAAGTAGTTCTTGCAATAGTAGCCAAAAACAAAAGTCCAGTGGTTGGCCACTAGCATAATTGCCATGACCACAATGACCAAAAGCTACTCAACAGAAGTCCTGACCAGTCAGCATACACACATTTAACTACTAACTTGTTATGCACCTGATGAATCTGTGTATACTAGTGTACTGGAAGGGAAGTACTACATTATTGTTATGCACCTGATGAATCTTTGTATGCTAGTGTATTGGAAGGGAAACACTGCATGCTGCTGTTACGCACCTGCTGAATCTGTGTATACTAGTGTATTGGAAGGGAAACACTACATGCTATTGTTATGCACCCACTGAATCTGCGTATGTTAGTGTATTGGAAGGGAAACACTATATGCTATGCGAGTTCCCTTTCACACACACACACACACACTGCTTTACAGCTGTCAGCATTTCTAATAACACATCACTGCCTTGTAGCAGGGAGTTGCAGAATGTAGTTGCAGCTTGCTGTTCATCCCCTACCTTTATGCCCTCCCTTTGCAGACCCTTGTACTACTTGGTGCTGTTACATGTGCTTGATGCATGTTGTATTGCAACACCGATATGCCTTGCATTGCTGACACCCGCCATGTAACATATTCCACCAGCAAAGCACTGTGGTAGCAGTGTGTTTGTCATGATTGGGACTTTCAGCCTCTGTGGCTACAGTGATCATGCCAATGGCCACACATCAGAAATAATGTAAGAACAGTAATAATTAGTAGATATGTAGTTGTGCAAATTCAGTAGTGTATATTACCATGTTCATGGCCATTGAGGATGTATCAGCAAGTAAAGCTGAGTTGCTTAGAAATTAATTTGTACCTTTTCCTCATTTTTGTTCTCTTAGCTTGTGCTGTTTTTTCATTACTTTTATCAATCTGTTTTGCAACGTAACTTAAAGATGTTTTCTTAGTCCCAGGTATGTTGGATGTAGCTGCTACTTCTCATTTCATGCATTGTTTGTCAGTTTTTCTTCATTACTTCACTCCATCATTTTCTTCTAACTCTTTCTCCTCTGAACTCTACCTGCTTATGGACCATTAGTTTTCTTCTCTCTTGGTGCCTCTCCAGAGCCGCCTCCTCACTACCTGCTAAGCCTGGCTCAGCGACCGAACACAATCAGCCATGTGTGCTGGTACAGGAACCAGTCTCTCTCATTTTCGGATTACCTCTGCATGATCCAGGTAAACATTTAACCAAGCTTAAGTCAGACAGGTTCCCTTAGTAATCATCCAAGAAAAATACATGCCAGTTAGAACTAAATCACTTTTATGCTTTTCGTATGCAGCTGTACATTCACTGTATTTAGTTTTGTGGTTTTGACTATTTTCTTCTTTAGAGGAAGACTGTGGCTGTAGTCAAGTATATGTCATTTTTGTCTGTCTGACAACAGTTTATTCAAGCAGTACCTGCATCCCTTTATCAATTGACTGCATCTAGAGCTGACACCTTTTCTTTTGCCCAGAGTGCAATATTTCGTAATAATACATGAGTTTGTAAAACTGTATTGTCACACTTTGAGTGCATCTCAGAAAATGATGAGTTAACTGCTGTGATGCATCTTACACTGATAGTTTCATATTTATTTGGACTGTGTTTTAAATAGAAAGCTTTGTTAACTTTTTATTCAAACCTCAGCCTAAATAAATGTGCAATTTCCCCTCAGTGCTGTCAACTAAGGGCTCTTCTGTAGACTTTAATGGGTTCATTTCTGTGCCTGGTCAGAATGTGTCCAATAAAGCCTTGACATATTTCACATTTTCACTGAGGTTAAAGATCATCTTTAACTTTCAGTGGCATCAACTTGGGGAAAAATAATTTAACGAGTTCTGGAATTTACCAAATCTTAGATGAAAAATCGGTGCCAATCGGGTGAAAATACTAATCGGCACTTTGTGCCACATGAGATAGTGATAAACGTTAACTCACCAAGTGCAACAGTACACTTCAACTTGAGATTTTGCTGGATAAAGTATGCCTTAATCTTATAAAAATGCATAGTTCCTTTTTGTTGCCACTGTAAAGATTTAATGAGACAGATTTTTTGTAATTTCCAATGTGCTGTCTTAAATTTCTTCAGTACTTCGAGATAAGTTGGATTTTTTTTCCATGTAACACAAAAGCTGGAACTAGACATTTAACAACAAACTGTTATACATAAAAGGTGGGAATAACTTTTTAATACAGTGATGCTTTCTGTAATGTCTTTAAATGTCAGTGGTCTCACAGATGAATACAAAAAAACAAGAGTAGTAAACTGCATTAAAAAATGTAGAGTATAAATAACTGTTACAAGAGAGACACTAGGAAAGAACTGAGCATGTGACTTTGATAAGGGTTTTTCAGGATGGTTATTTAGCGGAATACGTGAGACAAAGGAAAAGATCACTTATTAATTGCAAGAGGGGCACCAATAGTGATAGAGTAGGATAAAAAGATAACAGTGGTAGTTTTGTAGTACTAAGGAGCTACTGGCAAGGGAGGAGGATGATTACACTGTCATGTATTTATTGCCACCTAAAACTGCTGTAATGGAGCTTAAAAAAATTCTGGGAAAAATAATGAACTTTCAGTAAGGAATATTACTTATAGGTGGGTAGTGGAATTTGATTTGCAGCAGTGAAGATGTATCTGTGGGCCCAGAAGGGAAAGTGTAACAAAGGAGGGTACACTTTTTAAAAAAATTATGAAAATATTTGGTTCTAAGATGTGAATTCAGTACTAAGAGCTTGGATTGAATTTACATATTATTTCCCAAGATATAAAAGCTGGGCTAGGCTTAACAGAATTTACATTTCACAGGAACATGTACATTTAATTGAAAGTCTTGATACGCATCCGATAACTATTTCAGATCATGCACCAATAATAACTAAAATAAAAACACACTGTAATGAAATAAAAATGAGACACTGGTGCACTCCCACCAATCTGTTGAAGAGAGAGGAATCTAAGGAATGGGTAGTGGAATTTAATCAGGAGGTATTAGAGAGGATAGAAGTTTCCTCAGAAAATATAGCTAGTGAGCGAGATAAAATTAAAGTGGAGTTTAAAAATAGAGTGGAAATAAAAGAAAGAGAGATGTGGTTAAGAAGAAACGAGAATTATTTAGAGGGACTGACAAAAGTGTTTCAGAATGGGGAGAATCTCACAGAACAAGAAGAGGAGCAACTGCAGAATACAGAAAACAGAAAATATGTTTAGAAAGATTGCTGTTAAGAAACTATTTTTTGATGATAATTCTAGAGCACAAAAACTTTTAGCACAGCAACTCAGGCAATAGAAGGTAGAAAGGCCTCTTGCCAAGCTTAGGGAGCCTGTAACAAGGAAGATAACGAGATGTGGTACAGGTATTAGAAATGTTTTGGAAATTCTATGAAAATCTGTATAAAATAGCAGAGAAGTATGGAAATCAAGAAAAGGTGCAAATGGAAATATTTATGGAATACTTAAATATTCCAAGGTTAGGGCTAGATGAGGCTCAAGTGCTAACAGCTAGGATAGCAGAACATTAGATAACAATGATGATATATAAACAATCCAAAGGAAAGTCCCAGGAATAGATGGTATTTCTCTGGAGGTTTGGAAACTAGAAAAAAAGCTGATAAAAGATCTGGAAGGTTTTGTTTAACAATATTTTTAAGGGGATGAAAAGTACCTCAACATCCTGGACAAAAGTGGTGGTATAATACCTAAAGAGGGTAAAGATCCATCAGATCCAGCTTCATACAGGCCCATTTCAGTACTAACCCGTGATTACAAAATATTTGTCTGTAATCACTAAAAGAATGGCAAAAGTGATGCCAAAATTGATAGATATAGATCAGTGTAGTTTTGTGGATGGGAAGCAAACATTTGGCAGAATTAACAGAACATTGATGATCCAGAGGGAAGCAGAATGTAAGAAAATACCACTGTTGTTGTTGGGTCTTGATGCAGAGGAAAGCATTTGACAGAGTAAGCTGGGACTTTATGAGCAGGGCAGTGAAAGCATTTCCATCCCCTGATAAAATTATAAGGATGATTATAGGATCATAGAAGGTTACTAGGCTATTGGCCTTGAGGTCCTTATAGCCTAGCCAAGAGTTTAGCCCATGTTTAGACAAATCAGCACCCAATGCCCTTGTCCAGCAGGGACATGGATGAAATCCCAGGGGTATATTTTCTGTTTCCCATCCAGTTATCCAGGTTCACTTAAAAAGGGGTACTCTGCTTGATGTGGAGAGGAAGTCTATTCCATAGATGGCGGGGGGGGGGGCTGTGGGACACAAATCTGTCTAGCCAACAAGTCTTGTTGATGTCAAAGACCAGGTTCAGAGCGAGTGTGCGGGTTACTCGTGTGGTGCCTGACTTGCAGATATGCAGCAGTCCCATCAAGGCAGGGTCCGTGATCGCCTTGTATGCCAGACAGAGGTCACCTCTGAGGAGTCTGTATGAAGCTGAGTAGAGGGATAGTGCTTTTAGCCTATCTGTGTATGGTTGATGTTTGAGGCCCTGGTTTGTCCTGGTGAGGAACCTCTGTGGTCTCTCCAGCTGCTGCATGTTCTTTGCGAGGCATATGCCAAAAGGAGTATTGTACTCAATAATGGGCCTTATAAGGGAAGAATACAGGGATGTTATGACCTCCTTGTCTCTGGATGAGATGCACTTGCTTATGAGGTGGACCATGTAGAAGGCTTTCCGTACAACGGAAGCAACATGGTGGTCAAAAGTCAGGTTGCTATCAACCTGTGTGCTCCAATCCTTCATGACAGTTTTGTGCTTAGGTCATTGTTATTAATGTGATAATGTGTGGAGATGCCACTCTCCCCAAAGGGGGATGATAATGATGCATTTTTTGATATTCAGCTTGAGGCCATGTTTCTGGCGCAAGTCATTTGTCTGAGTGAGACCCTCTTGGCGGATGTCCACATCACTACAGGAACTGATGACATCACCCAGATTGCAGTCATCTGCAAACTTGGTCAGCCATAGCTCACTGGTTTTGGCCTGCACCTCAGAAAAGTATATCCCAAATAACAGAGGCCCAAGACCGAACCCTGGAGTACACCGCTTGTTACGGGTCTACTGCTTGAGGTGGCTTCTCCTATTTTGACTACGTGGGTTCTGTCAGTGAGCCAGTTTGCTACCCATCTGGTAACATATGGATTGATGCCTAGTTGAGAGAGTTTATCTATTATGCCTGAGTGGGGAATAGTGTCAAAGGCTTTGGCCAGGTCAAGGTAGGCGGTGTTCACAGTCTTCCCCTCATCCATGGCTTTGGTGACTGCCTCAAAGAAGTTGATCAAATTTAGCAGACATGACCTCCCCTTGCTAAAGCCAAACTATGTGGGATCAAGTGTGTGGAGGTTGCCAATGTCTTTGTTAATGAGGTCCATGATAATCCGTTCCATGGCCTTGCAGATCAGGCTAGTTAGGCTGATGGGTCTATAATTTCCCAGATCAGTGGATGCTCCACCTTTGTGTAAAGGGATAATGTTGCTGTCCTCCATTCAGCTGGGATGAAGTCAGTACCCGGGCTTTGATTGAAAAGGGTGCCTAATGGTGCTGCAAGTTCCTTCCTGAGTTCATGTAGGATGCAGCTTGGGATGTTATCGGGTCCCATGGAGGCTGTATTTTTTGCCTTTGAGAGAGCAGTGATGACCTGTTCCTTAGATATAAGGGGAAGTGGGCAGGTACTGGGGAATGTCCTGATTTATTGATGGGGACAGAAGGGTAAAGTTTTTTCTGAATGTCAGACAGCAAGTTTGCTTATATCTACAGCATTTGTATATGTGGTGTCCTTGACCACCAGTTCTGAACAGATCTGGGTGCTTCCTTTGAGGTTGCGGACATATGTGAAGAAGGCCTTATGATTGTCTCTAGTAAAGGTGGCCAAGTTGGACTCAAAGTTTGCTTTAGAGGATTTCACTAGAGCTGTTATTTGCTTGGTTAAGCTGAGAAGACATTACTTCCAATTGGGCACCGGCTCCTTTTTGATCGTGGACACCAACCTTTTCTTTTTCTTATAGAGTTTATTTATTGCAGATGTCCACCATACAGGTTTACACTTCCTTGCGGAGGATAAGTTAGTCCTGCCGGGTATTTCTGATTCAATGCATCTATATAAATGCTTGTATAGTGCTTTTGTGTAGTTTTGGATATTAGTGCCAGTTCCTACAGAGGGAGAAGGGGCTGTGATGCTGTTTATACCATCCCTCAGGAGGCTGTAATCAGCTTTGGATAAGTTTTTATGTCTGATCCTAGCTAGAGGGGAGTTGGAGGAGATGGTGACTTTGAAATTGACCTCTTTGTGGTTGGATCTTACCAGGGAGGATGATACTACAGGGATGCTGCAGTGGTTACTCATGTTGGTCAATACCAAGTCCAAGATGATATTACCTGTTGTGAGGGTATCGAGTAGCTGTTCCAAGGCATTTGCATTGACAAAATCAAGGAATCTCTGGGCATGTGTGTTCTGGCATGAGTAGTTCTTCCAATCTATGTTTGAGAATTTAAAGTCACGCTGGTCACCCAGGATCAGGGTAAAGGGTTGAATCTTGATAGATTCAAACAGGTCCAAATAGGCAGATTGGGCATCTTGAGTCAGATTTGGGGGTCAGTTAGCTAGCTGAAATTTGAACAAGGTTCTTGTCAATGGTTAACTACACCTGGAGTGTCTCCTGTGCGTCATACTGTTTGACTAGCTTGGAGGTGTGCATGTCTTTAATGTATATTGAAACTCCACCTCCTTTGGCTTTACTGCTCACAGTTTGGGGTGTGACTATATGATAGGATGAGTAACCAGGTAAGGCCAGGGTGCTCTGCACAGCTTTGAACCAGGTTTCTGTGACTGCAGAGATGTCAGCATTTTCCAAGGTTAGGAATGCTTGCAATGAGTGCAGTTTCACATTTAGACTCCTAGCATTTAGCAGCATGACCTTTAATTTGTGTTTTGTTGAAATTTTTATGTTGTTAATTTTAACCTCATCACTTTTCCTAAAAAACGCACTATAGGGGAGGCAAAAGCCTTTGCCAAAAGCCTGAAGCCCAGGTGGGACAGATGCAGGCCATCTCTGGCAAAGCATCATGGTCTGTTGATCATATCTTCCCAGGTTGTCAGGTACTGGATCCCCCTGGAATGACACCAGAAACTAAGCCAATTGTTAGTCATTTTCTGTTTGTATTGAGGCATCATTCTGGGTGACAGCAGAATGCTGCTTAAGGCTAGGGACATACCTGCCTGGGATACACAATCATTGAGCTCAATCATGTCTCTCTTCATATAGTCCAAAGAGGTATGTCTCAAGTCGTTCACGCCAACATGAATTATGACCGAGTCATAACAGTACCCATTGTTGAGAGACCTGAGTGCGTATGTGATATGGTGGATTCTGACACCTGACAGACAACTAACTGTGACTTTCTCCTTATCCAGCCTGGTGAGAGGCACATCTTTGTGTCTCACAATGGAGTCTCCTATGACTAATATGTTGGGTTTATGGTGAAGCCTTAGTGGCTGTGAGGCACAGGTGTGTAGACTATGCATGGTGTGTGGTGTGGAAGGTTGTGGAGATCGCGTGTGTTTTTGCCTCAGAGGTCTCCTTTGTTTGGGCATGTTTATGTTGAGGACTTCCACATATGTAGGTGTGGATGGTATTTGAGGTGTAGTGATTGTGTTGACAACCTTTTTGGTGCCAGATATACTGGCTTGAGGGAGAGAGAGCTTGGACTCTAGGTTGCTAATGTAATTGCATCTCTCACAAATTGTGTTCATAGGTGGTAGTAATAGATGGTTGCACGTGTACATGAGGCAGTTGCTACACTGTCTTAGGATCCCATATCAATTAGACTGGCAGGAGAAACTGTAGGAAATTGTCCATCCATATTTGTCAGAATCTGAGGGAGAAAGGCCAGGGAGAGCTAAGGGGTGAGCCTAAAGTCCAAGTGCTTAAACCAAAACTAAGAGCTTAGAATAACACTTAACAATTTAGACAGGCTATAAATAAGCAGTAATAAATGCAACAGAAAAGATGCAGTTGAACACTTTAGAGAACAGGCAACAAGTAGCAGGAAAAAGCAAAGCAAGATGAAGTAACAGAGTAGTAGGAAGAACATAAATTAGAAAATATAAGTAGCTGAATAAAATTATTTTTTTTTTGGAGGATATATGAGGGATTGGAGTTAGAATTAAAGTGGGTGGAGTCATCCTTGATAGCTTCTTCTTGAGCAGTGGAGCCAGGCAGGGGTGTCCTCTTTCCCCTTTGTTGTTTACATTATATTTAGAACCACTGGCAAAGAAAATAAGAGACTCAGAAATTCAGTGATATAATTGGTATGGATAATCAAAAAAAGCTGGATCTGTTTGAAGATGATATTATTTTATACCTGATAAAACCAGAAAAGGACATTACAGTGTTGTGGAACATTTTGAGACAGTTTCATATCTTTTCGGGATGCAAAATGAATGAAGCTAAAACAGGCAATAGTATTTACGTACCCACACACAAATAGGTTTGGCAATATCCATATTTATGGGGACATTTTAAAATTAAGCATTTAGGGGGTATGGATTAAAAATGATTCCAGTGTGACAGCTAAGGATATGTGGGAAGAGACTAAACAAAAGATAATACAAAAACTGAGAAATTGGACGCTGTGTTATATGGATATGGAGAGTTAGATACAAGCAGTTAAAATGTTTTTAGTCCATTTAGTCTTATACACAGGTTGGGCATATTTTTATAAACCAGAGGAGTGGTTGGGGATAGCAATTAATAAAAAGCTTAAGGATTTTATCTGGGAGGGGAAGATAGCAAGAGTCAAGTGGAATAAGTGGATTCTTCCAATAGAACAACGCAGATTGATATTACCCGGTTTGAAGGGGCATTTCAGAGCTCCACAGTTAAGGCTCCTATACATAGAACAAGCAGAAACCTATAGTTCAGAGTGGAAAGGGATGGTGATGAAACAGGGAAAGCTCAAGAAACAAGGAGAGACTGGGAATTTGGATGCAGATCTTTAAGGAGAATAACAATAATAGAGAATATAATAGTCATAAAGTAGCAGAAAGTATTCTAAGAACTAAGCCAACACGGGAATGGAGAAAGATTCTGCCAATAAGAATGACTGCAATTAGGGATACAGGCAATAGGCAAATGGGGGTTGGAATTTATTGGAGAAAACTGGTAAAGGTGCCAAGGTATTTGGGAGCAAATAACTAGAGACAGAACGGTAGTAGAACGGGAAGACACCAAGAATAAGTTTGGACTGCAGGTTACAGATTGCCTTCCTTATCAACCGTTGCTATCACAGTATAGGCAAGGAATAAGAAGTAGGGGGGGACCTAAACAAAAGACCAGCACTGGTAGTTTTCAGTAGAATCTAGAACAAAGAATAATTATTAGATCAGACTTAATCAGAGGAAGTTAGAAAGGATAGGGAAGAGAGACTCGATAAGCAATTCCCAAAGAAACAATGGGGAGATATGTGTATGTCTCCCAAATATGCAAAAAAAATCTAGATGATTTAGGATTTTTGCTTGTTAATGCTTACATAACTATTTTTATATCTCAAGTAGACTTCAGAGAATTTTTCCTCTGGTAGGCAGCAAATGCTGGAGGTATGATGGGGAAGAAAGAGGTAATTGGGAAAGTCTTTTCTGGGAGTGTAATGAGTTGGCAGACTTTAAGGAGTCCATGCAGACTGCTCTGTCAGAAATACTGTGTGAGCAAATTTGTGTAACTAGGTAAATGATTCTTCTGAGCTGTGATACAGAACTGGAACTGCCTAAACATAATAAGGTCTTACCAAGTCTAATTATTGTGGCTGGCAAAAAAGCATTTACTAGAAAATTGAAATCAAAGTCTAAACCAACTGTACTAGTAGTAGTGAATATAGTTTTTGTTTGGCTTTTTCCCAGTAAGGGGTCGCCACAGCGGAACTCCGGTCCGCTAATGATTGGCAGTAGATTTTTTTTTACGAAATGCTGAGGTGCCAGCTCGACGCCCAACCTTCAACAAAGGCACGCCCATTTATGCATGCATGTGTTTCGAACGCTACCCAACCGCGGGGAGGACATGCAGACTCCACACAGAAGGCACTCCCAAGCCATGCCGAGAATCGAATGGGAGAACCTCTTGCTGTGAGGTAACAATGCTACCACCGCAGCTACAGTAGTAGTGAATATAGTAACAGAGAGAAAACAACCGGACTTGGGATCTTTAGAAAAAGGTAGGAGAAAATTGCATAAGGAACAATGCATACAGCAGAAGAATAAGGTTTAAAAGAAGGCAGGATTTGCATGAGCTGTGTAATGTTTGATAGTGATTGGGTAGACTGTAAGTGATGTATGATGTTTGCGGTTAGAATTATATCAATATGGTTTGTGATATAAAATGCAACTAAAATTATGTCAGTATGGTTTGTTTTCATTTATATAAATGTGTGATTGCCTACGTCATAAGTGATAAAATGTTTCTTATTTAAAAAAAAAAAAAAGAAGAAGAAACGCTTACCAGAACTAATTGCATATTCCCCACAACATACATAGCCTTGGCAGCATCACATAGTTTTAGACTTAGCCTTGTAGCCTTTAAGGAGGAAATCAGTGGGATGAGTATGAAGTACCAGAAAATAAATGGACGTTTAGGATTTGTTGTAGTTCTAAAGGAAGATACGCAACAGAGACTGCGTCTGGATTTCTCAAAGCATAACAGTTTGCATATTCACCTTAAATAACCTACTATTAATGATAAACAAGAGTACTAGGATGACTTCCCAACTTAATTCAGCATCCTTCCCACTGAGAGTTTCTGGCTACTCTCTTTTCCATGTTTGAGCCATGCCTTTCGGTCTATCCATGACTCCAAAAGTCTTTTGAAAATGCTTACCCTTGGTGTTTGAATACCTGAGCATCCAAACCATTCAAATGTTTCAATATCCTGTTAGTTTTCTCATCATGGCTAGTTTATCCACACATTTAAACAATCAAGGAAGCAGTAATGCAATGAGTCATACTTTTGTGATGTACAGTAACTCTAGTAAAGTCTTGCAGTAATCTAACACAACATATCCAGTTTCTGGAGACATTTTAAATCCAATATATGCGGTGTTACTTTACTTAGACAAGGATAATGTCAGCCCTTACAAACTTTGTGGAAAGTCTCCCAGCAGTGAAAACAAGAAATTACTTCAGTGTTCAGGAGTTTGGTTTTTTTTTCATCTTGAAAAGACTCCACACGAAGAAGCCATTGCAGTTTGTAAAGAACATTTGAAACCATGCCACAGCCTGATTTTTGTAGCTAACATCACTAGTCTTAGCAAGTGCAGGAGAGTTCATATGGTGGTACTGCCTGAAAATCTGTTTAGCTGTGTGTTGTTCTCTCCTTTAACACTTATCCAGACATTGGTAAGAGTTGCTTTGAGCCATTTTTGGAAAGCCTACTTCATGTTTGTCATAATTCAGGCATCGTGGTGTCCATGGAAAGCTGTTTGCATATAAATATTAAAGAGACGAGAAAAGTAGCATTGGCATTCATTTATTAAGTCTAGTAGAATCTCAAAAAATAATTTAGCTTGAGTATTAGCATTCCATAATTTTCCATCCATTTTTGTATTTAGATTTCTCTTATCTAGTCTTAAGATTCCAGACTATTGAGTCCCTAGCGGTAATGGAAACTCTTCCAGTAATAGACAGGGATACTCTGCATGACTGGGATGACAGCTGAAAACCCCTCATGCCTGGCTTCTGATACAGACCTATTGATGTCACCAGTTTTTCTGGCTGGGCTTTCAGAGATTATTGAGACAAGAAATGCTTCCACCCAACAGGCTTTTACTTCCAGATAGAAACATTTTTCAATTTTTGCAGAGTGGTATCCTGTACTACTACAACTGGTCAATGTGCAAGTAAGCCTAACCCACCTTAGCACCTGTTTAATTTAGGTTTCTGGTATGCCATGGTCATGATGCACAGCATCTTCTGCCTAACTTGATCTAGAGGGCAAGATTGTGGTCCAGCAGCAACTGGTCAGATGGTTGCATTGAACGTAAGCTGCCTGCCTTTCCTCCTCTGAAGAAACCGTTCCCTCTATGGCATCTATAGCTATTGACCGACTTTCCCATCTTCTCTTTGGGCCTGTTGGCTTGATAGCATTGAAGTTTGTTTGTTGTTGCACTTCCTGGTAACCATTACACCTTCTTGCAGGATTTTAACGCTTCGGGCAGTCATTTGAGAAACAAATGTCTCTTAGGACTAACCTTATCTTTCCTTCTACATATGGTTTCCTGAAATGTCTCTGAACCAGTCCATTTATCACCTTGTTTTCAGGAAGGGGTATAAATCAAGGCAATGAGAGACCCTTAACACTCTGGATGTGCATTACCTACTCATGGTTTACATGTAGTGGGTACCTGAATTTAGGAAGAATGACTAGCTGTTCATTTTTTTCCAGGGATGAAAAGGCTCGCAGTTGCCAGTCAAACTCCTTCCAGGTGGACAGTTGCATCATCATTTGCCTTCAGATGGCTAGCTACCCTTTAAAAATGCTATCATCAAAGGTCACTCTGTAGGAGGAATGTCCAGTGGTTCCTTCAAGATTGTCACTATTATAGAATCTCTGTGGTGACCACATGGTCTTTAGTCTTTAACTTTATCAAACATCATTGTCTTGACTGTCTCCAGGATTTGTTTATTTTGCTACCATGGTACTTCAAAACTTAGCATTCCAAACTTTTTGCTTTTGATGCTGCAGCCTGGCTTTTTCACACCTGATAGTTACTGTTTGAGGTGCTTCTCATCCATAGGAACCACCAAGTTGGCTTAATAGTGCAGAAGGATGGAGACCTGACTATGACCCAGGTGACGCAACATCAGCTAGAAACCCAAGTACTATTGGAGCTTGTGAGGGAAGGTGGGAATGAGTGACCAAGACCACCTTGCTTATCCATTTGGAAGAGAAGCAGCCCATCCCAGTCATAAGTAGCAGTTACTGCAAACTTGGAAAAAGAGGTGTGCTGTATGAGTTTTTAAGCAGTAAGGGAACAAGTCTTTCATTTTATTAAGGAAAGTATTTACGGAAAGGCATGTCCCTTTAAACTACAATAAATGGCATTTAAATTTTTGGCGCCAAATAAAGGATGTATAAATACAAGTCTTTGAAATTTTAAACTGTTTGTTTCTGAAGAAGTCCCACATTTAGGTGAGACGAAAAACATGTTTTATTGTAACGTTTAAAATAAACCGGCTTTTTTCTGTAGTTCGGCTTTTGTAAAAATCCCATGATAGTTGCCTATGTGGCAGCTTCACACCGTGAACACTTCTAAGTAGGTAAGTAATGAAAATTTATGGGCATGATCACAGAGTGAAAGGATTGATTAGCAACAGGCAAAAGGGGATCAAAATACAAAAAACAGGACCCATCAGGGAAGGTCTTTGACTTTAGATGTTACAGATACATTCTTAGAGCTAAAGAAGAAGAATGCATACAAGATTTCACAAAAGACTGCAAAAAATAAAAGGAATTGGTCTACAATATCGATTGAAAACTTCAGAAGAAAAAGACTTTATTTAAAAAGGTAAACTTTTACCTTAACTAATGTTAAATCACAAGAATTCAATTAAATCGAATTATGCATCAAATCATATGATAAAATTATCCAATAGAAGTGTAAAAATAAAAAAAAAATACACGTAACAAAAGAAAGTAAACAAAATCCTTAAACATAGCAATAAATTTCAACAACTGCAGGAAGTAAGAGAATAAATGGCCATGATCACAGCATGGCAGGATCAGTGGCAGGGGAAAGTGGGGTCAAAAGTACAAAAACAGAAGAGCCAACAAGGAAAGCTCATTGATGTTAAATATAGCAGATACAATGTTACTGTATCATTTGAAACACTGAGAGGCTTTCTTCAATGAGTTACTTATGTCTTGTTATAGTCTTCCTGTGGAAGAGTGACCCCGCTATCCTACCTTGGATTTTAGGGGGGCTCTGTGAGTCGGATATTTATTTATATGAACTTTACTTACTAACAGTGTGGGTGCCAAATCTTTGTTGTTTCTTCATATGCAGGAAAGGTATTAACTGTTGGTTGGGTGCCCTTGTGTTGTGCATGCAAGACATCATGCTGTGCCTCAGCAACAAACATGAGCACCCCCTGCATGTAAAATCGTTCATGGAAAGTTGCTTTACATTGATAGGTCAAAAGGATGAGCCTAACCAAAGGCCTTTTCCATGAGGGCCCCCTCATAGATCAGTCAAAGGATGTGTCCCATATTGCATATGCTGGTCATCCAGGATCAGTTAAAGAAAACCTGGAGGAGGAAGACCCCTTCATCCTCTATCATATCATACAAGAATACTGTATTTGAGATCATGCTGTTGAAAGTGGTAACACTAAAAGTGATTTTGAAAGAGATTTAGCCATTTTGTTTGTCCACTGAGACATAGTCCTTGTGTGTTCTCCATTCTCACCCTGCACATGGTGCCTCTATGTACAATTCACCAGAGAAAGTGACTCCACTGATGGTGTCATCATCGTTACTGATGAAGGTCTTGAAGACATCTTTTGTATTTTCTCTTGGAAGGTTCTTGGAGCCAAATCATACTCCTGAATTTGCCTGTTGTGACTTCAACCTGTTATTAGGGTTAATACAGTAGAAGTGTTACTTTCTCGTAATGGTATAAGAGTTTGAAGTTTTGTTGTTAACTTTTTACTGCAGAAGTTATTTTTTTATTTTAATAAATCAGTCTGTGTACTAAACTGAGTGAATTCATCTGGTCTGGAACTTGTGGTGTGAGGTTTGGTTTGTTCTACAGCGTGGTGCTTCATTCATAGTAGAAAATAAGTATAAAACTATACCTTATTTCTGAAAGGATTGAAGCCAATTTGCCTCTCTGAATCATGTAATTGGTGTAAAGGTTTGCCTTGTTTGAGGTGTCCATGTTTGTAGTGACGCATCCTCCAATGGACTTTTTGTCAAAGGAGACAGATGTGGATAAGATGACTTTTATAACTCAGGTGTCAACAAAACTGATGAGACATCTTTCTCTTGTCTCATTTAAAAACTCTTAAAATATTCAGGGCAGAGTTCTGAACCTCTCCTGCTCTGTGGCAAAACATTCAGAGGCATTGTTACCCCCCACACACACACACAATGATTAAGTATTTGTTTTCTCTGACTTTCCCCATTATATCCAAATAATCACCATTATCATCGCACTCATTCCTTTCACTGGGTCAGATGCGTGCCTCCTCTTTGGAGGACCTCATCTTTGATGAAGCTTATGGGATTTCCTAAAAAATAGTGGTGGTCAGAATGAGCTTGCAAATGCTAGCAATATTTAGTCATGCCCAAGTCCTTTATTTAAACCATTCCTCCTTTGCTGAAGCGTATCAATAATTTTTGCCCAAAGGACTTGGCACAGATATATATATGGTACAGCAGGGACACCACTTCACTTAGTAGACTTTCAGTGCAAAATAAATGACAGCATTGAGGTTGTATGTCATTAGAAAGAGAATCGTATTATTTGCTTGATTCATTGCAGGGCTATACTTTTACTTCCATCAGCAGAAAAATCTCGTCAGAGAACTCAACACAATTTTTGGAACCAGTTTATTTTAGCACTTTTTGGCTGCTACCAGTTAGAAGCTCTATAAGAAATGCTTGTATTATTCAAAATGCATTCATGACCTCCATGTTTACCATACTAGTCAATAAATTGCACATTTTTTGCCCAGTCAGTAACATAGTTACAGTTTTATGTTATGGGAACATGTACTTCCAAGGGGCTATAGGGAGAAAGTTTCCTAGAGCATCCATTGCCATATAGGTGAACTCAGCCATAAAGTGAACTTTCATTCAAGTCAGTCATGCTTCCTCATTCCTGAAGAACACATTTCAACATTTAGCTTAGTCAGTGTAACTAAAACTTTTATAAAGTTTTGCTTCTTAGCTGACTCCACCATAATAGAATGTCTAACACGGCAGATACATTTCTTCCTTTTCTGATAGAATTCTTTTGGTTAGAGGGTGCACTGCTGCAGAGAGGAAGTACCCATCTGTGACATCAGTGGTACAAATTTTAATTAGAAATCTTGGACCAGAAGGGTGGGTGTGTGTAGCTTGCAGTTATCAGTTTGTATATGGCAGAGGATAAGTTACCTGGCTGTTATCACACATTCCTGCACTTTTCTACCAGGCAGAAACACTGTGAAGTAAAAATGATGTTTTACAAATGAAATTGTTTACAGGCAGCCAGGGATGAATGCATTAGTGTGCATCATTTCACTTGGCACGTTTATCTCAATGTTGAGCATTCCATTTGTATTCTATAGGATGCCCCCAGACCCCTTCTTTTATTTTATGTATTTGTTAATAGTTTAGTCCACTAGACACAAGTGCCCCTTATTGTGAGTAATCGTTAAGCATGGTCTTGTTAAGTAATTTCTCAGAGTCACACAGTTTGCAAGTGGCAACTGAGGGAATCAAACCCAAGTCTATAAGGTATAGTTCATTAGCAGATCATACCCTTAACACTATAAGCTTTGGTGGGATGAGGCTGTGGGCTAATTTCTCTGATATATGAATATATATAAATTTTATATATATATATATATATATATATATATATATATATATATATATATTTTTTTTTTTTTTTTTTACAATTATAGTTAAAAAAGGTGTTTTTGGTTGGCAGACCAAGGAGGCAGCATTGGACAAACAAGGTGTACACCTAGCTTTTATCTTGTATCTAGCAGTTATAACATACCAGAAGAGGTGGTCCCTCCAAGAAGAAAATGACAAGCAGAGCAAGGAAGTATTTAAACACAAAGCAACCAACCCCAGCAACAGCAGTGAGTATGAACAGTAGTATGAGGCAGCCACCAACCAGTCTCGAGTGCAGCACCTTCCACAGCTGTTTGTTTACTTGTTCAGTCACAGCACTCAGCAGCCAGATCTTTCTTTGGAATGGACTGGTGCAGCAGTATATCAAATGGACTTCAACATTGTTGTTCATTTTCTGACCCTTCCTTCCCATAACTGTAAGCTGACTCTCTTGCAACATGTATGTCTCATTCCAGTATTTACATCTGATGGCACTTACTCTGTATACAACCATCACTTCTCCATGACATCATTTTGCTCTACTTTCCAGCTGATGACTGTTGATGCGTTTGCTGCTTTTTTGTTACTAAGGTAATAGACTGTGAAACAATCCAAAGAGTGATGATATGGCAGTTAAGCCATAATTAAGTGTTTGTGGTAGACCGCTTGCTGCTAAAGGTTTCTGTTTGCAGTATGTATTTTATGTTGGGACACTGATTGATGATTTTTTTTTTTTTTGTAGCACTGCTGGATTTCATGATGCAATAAAGGTTAGGCAAAAGAAAATATGTGATAGTTGTTTTGAAAAAGTTAGAGTAAGGCTTAAAAAAAAAAGAAAGAAAAGCCCAACGGATTTGAAACAAGATCTCTCATAATATCATAAAAAAATGTAGAGAGCATGCATAGTGAAATTATATAAAAATGTGAAAAAAGGAAAAGAAACAATGACAGTACGTCCGTGGGTTTATCTACCGTTGGTATTCCATGTCCTGGCTAGATTTTTCCAATAGTCCATATCTTCCTTGTGGAGATCAGTGCTGGTCTCACTCCTGTAAAGGTGCTAATGCAGGTGGCTTGAAACTTATACCTGCATCATCATCCTCTTCACTTCTTATCACCATCTGATTACTGCTGGTTTGTCAGTTTTGTGCAGGACAAAATCACCTGCATAGTGCCCCATGTTAGTAAATAGCTGCCAGTTTTCTTTAGTTTTTATGTACTGGATTCTTCAACTCAATTTTCCTTCAAGAAAGTATAAAATAATTCTGAATTGCGTGCTGATAAAATGACATTTCAGTTTGCTAGTACTCATTGTCTTTGCTCTTCACATCTATCCCCATTACAACCTCCATACTAAGACTGTGGATAGAATGCTGGTAGGTATACATATTAATTCATAGTTGTTACGATCACTATTAGTTTCTGAGATTACCATTCCTTATTATATTTAGTCTTCTTTGTATATGTAAACATTTTTTTTTCCTTTAAGTATATGGTAAATTCATACTAGGCTAGCTGTTCTTGTAAGCCTTTTTAAGCCTAGCCAGTCTCCCTTCCAAATGTGTGGATCAAACCCTGTGCTTTGTGTATGTGAGATAAACACCTTAATCATTATCCTAAACCCCAACCCCCTCAGGCACAATCTAGACTCTTAACTTTTTATATCACAAACTTTTATGTAGCAAATATGTACTCTTTTTATGTAGCAGAAAGAAAGAAAAGAAAACCAAATTAACGTGGTTACATTTGTCAATGGAGGTCACACATAGTCTTCTGTTTGCATAATACTAATCTGTACCTGAAGAAGTTCTCCATGATCCATCTTTATTCTGTTGACTCATTCTCATTCATATGTGCAACCAATGAACTTCCTTGTCAGTTTTAGAGCTTTGAACTTAATCTAGTTGACAGCTCTAGATTTTTGTAGAAATGGATGATATACAGCCTTAGCAGTAAATGCACAGTTGTTGAATAATCCTTGTTGTTACTACTCACATAAATATGGCAAATCTTAAATGTGAAATGTAATTATTGTTTGTTGAAAAGTATTTTTTCTGCCCCTTAGACAGATGCTTGTATTACAGCCTGTATCTAAACAATGCGGTATGTCTTAAGCAATGTGGTATACAGCTATTTTCTCTTTCTCCAAATGTTTACAGTTTTTGTAGAATTTGTGTTACTTATGTGCCTCTTTCTGTATTATTCTATATTGTTTTTCAATTTGCTTTGCATTTATACATGTAACTCTGTATTGTTTTTCAGTGTTTTGGGTAATGATAAATGCATTTTACTTATCAGGTCCTCTCTGTAAATGGGGTCTGCCCACTAGGGCAAACCAGTTAATAAGTATTAAAATCAACTTTCGGACATCATCTCCTCCTGCTCTATCAAGAAGTGTGCTTTTAAGTTCAGTGCTAGCCTAAAAATACTTATAAAAACATGCATGCTTCTTTAATGCTTTCACCACCAAGATATTACTTAATGCAATTACCTTTCTACTCCTTTCTGTGCTTATCTTACTGAAAACAATATGCTTCAAAAAATTAAATTCTGCTTGATATGTCATTAAAAGTAACAAGATTATTTAATACTACACTTCTTTCACTCCTTTCTTTCCGCTTTTAATTTCTTATTTCATTTTGGTTTCATTTCCCAGCAATTTTAGACATTGCCCCCCCCCCCCAATCTTTCAAACCCACTCTGAAAAACTTCCAAGCTAAAAGCTGGCTCTGTTCTTGCTCATATCTAGGATAAACTATACCCCTAATGTGAACAGGTAACTTTTCATTCCTTATACTTCTTACTCTTCTTCACTTCCTTACTGCTATCAAATTCTCTTCCCAGACGTTCTCTCAAAATATACCATTAGCCATTTTTCCCTCACTTCATACTGCAATTCCTATTAGACTAATTTACTTTTAATTTCTCTACAAACTGTCTAAAATTTCTCTAAATATTAAATGATTGTCATATGTGGGTGGCCACGGTGGTGCAGTGGTTAGAATTGCCGTCTCACAGCAAGAGGTTCTCCTGTTCGATTCTCGGCTGAGGTGTCTTCTATGTGGAGTTAACATGTCCTTCCTGCAGTTCAAGTGGGTTTCCTCCGATATCCCAAATACATGCTACAGGTGGATTGGGCACGCTAAATTGGCCCTACGTGTGTGTGTGTGCGCGCGCACGTGTCTGCCTTCTGTGGATGGTTGCGCGCTGGGCTGGCAACTCAACACCATAAAAACTCCACTGCCATTCATTCTGTGGACCATTGTTCCACTGTGTTGACCCCTAATGAGAAAAGACAAAAGAAGATGATGATTAAATGATCGTCATATACCTTGTATTGATTTTTAACCAATGTTTTATATTATGTCTAATTTGTTATTATTTAAACTGCAGATGTTTTGTTTTATTTTTGAAGATTGTAAAATTATTGTTCTTAAAATGTTTTGTAATGATTTGGAGCTTTTCTCCCTGTGCCTTCGCCGAAAATCAGCTTATAGTCAGTCTGACTTTCCCAGTAAACAAATAAATCAATAAAGTAGCTTTTGCCATCTTTTTACAGTCACTTTTCCATTTTTTTCATATTTAAATTTGATTGTATATGGTTAATTTGTTGGCTAGTTTATTTGTGCTTCAACACATTTATTCCCTTATATTCACCAGTTTGCCATTGATCAGTGTTCATTTTGTACTTTCTTCCTCTCCCAGACTGAGGCAGAAAATTGTCTAGGTGACTCAGTGCTCTACCTCATTTAACACATTTAAAGTAAAGATTATCAGACCCACATCTTATGTTTAAGGCCTGTACACTAAAAAAAAAAAAAAAAAATAGGCGTGTGAAATCTGCATAAAATTTAACATAGTAAAAGTAAGCTATTTGAAAGCACTGTTATCCAGCTTTACCAAGAAACACTTGACATTTATTTAGAAAAAAAGGTTTCTAAGCACAAATAGAAAAGACAAAGATGGTGACTGGAAGGGTCAGAAGGAGAACACAATGAAGAAATGAAAAATTAGCAAAGACTGAAAAAATTTGTGAGACTTGTATAAATTCTTGTTAAAAGAGAAAAAAAGGAAGAAAAGAAATATATGTTCTCCAGGAGTTCAACAAAGGAGAGTAATTCAAGTTTGATGGCTCCCAAAAACAGGAATCAAAAGTTGGTCAACAAAGTACCTAAAGACCAACCGCAAAACCCACTACTACATACTTTAAAGACTGTATCAGCACCTACTTATATCAGTGCTGTTTTGAAGTTTTAGAAGTTCAGAAGATGGCAGAACCTGGAGTTTATAACGGTAGATAAGCAAAAGCCATCACGGGCAAAGATACTTTGCATAATTTAGAGCTTTCCACCCACAATCCTGTTTTACTTCTTGCAGCTCTTGACTCCATATGGTTCACTAAGCACTTTTGCAGGAAGCATTGGTCTTCCTTGTGGATTGACTTGCTACTACATTTAAAACTGAAAGATACAAGCCTGAACTGGTAGCAACAAAAATTGAAGAGGGTAGAAGAAAATGAAAGGAAAGCTCCTTTTCTTTATCTTCTGAAAAAAAGAGAGGGATTTTTATCTTGACCAGATTAAGCCACCATAGTTTATGGACATATCTTTCTATTTCCATTAATCATACGAGATAATTGCTTTACTTATTAACCCACTGATCCCACTTTATCCAATAAGTAGTATATTGTGATGTTCAAAACATTAAGTGATGTGGTGAAGGCAAACAGTTTGCGTTCAGATACCCATTCTTCAAAATTCAGAAGAGAACAGACAGGCTTGATGAGGCTCCCCACAAAATGAGGATCTTTATAATATCCGCAAGCCAAACTCATACACAGTTTCTGTTTCCAGCACTTCTGACTGCAGAATGTCACAACCATTGGCTACTTTGTCTTTTTACAGGGAATAAAGATTTCAGGACAGATATAGGAAGGGGCAGGGTTAGTCTACCAAACTGAAGCCCACACTCTAAATAAAACTAAAAACAATTCTAAATGACTTTCACACAGAAATGATTAACCACTAGCATTGAAAAGCAGAAAGCATTTATGCTACTAAAAGGACACTTCCACCCCTTGCAACCACTCTTACACACTCACTTTTTTGTGTGTGTCTACATATACACACTTGCTTATCTAGATAGCTATCACTCCAAACTGTATCAATTCAGATTAATACATATCTTGTTCATCTTTGACGTGTCATAATCACACTTTGCTGTTGGAAGCAGTTCATTATAATAGGTATTTGATGCATTTGTATTAATTTAATGGAGATAATTAAAAGTTTCACCTGTAAAAACTACCTCCTTCCTTAAGAAAATATGCACCTTGAATAACTTAGCCATAAGAGCTCTGAAATTTCTTGCCACATGCATTACTTATCAAAGTTCTATTTTGGGGGAAAAACCAGGAAATACTAAAACTCCCAGATGGTGATAAAAAAGATAACTAGAAAAACATAATGTCACAGCAAGATCCACACTTTGAAATGTATATATGATGTTGTAAATGCATGTCAGGGAAGGTTCATTATGAGAGGGATGACTGGCTGAGGAATTAAGGAAGGAAACGTAATGTGCAGATATCCAATGTCAACTATAGGTTGCCCCAGTATCCAGTGATATATTTTTCGTCAGCCAGATTGATGTCATCACAAATTACCTAGAAAAAAACAAGAAATGCAAAATTAGGATATCAGTTGAATAAAGTTATCATGCTCCTTCTCTTCAGACTGCTCTAAAGGAAAGAGACACCCATCTGGCAGCCTTGTAGCCATATTTAATATAGATGGAAACCATTCTGGGCTACATCATGTTAGCAACAGAAGAGGAAACACCAAAAATTGTCTGTACCTTCCTCATTTGCCAGTACTCTGGGAGGCAACTTCGTTTTATCAGCTGTTGGGTATGGAATAGCCAGAGAAGCATCAGTATTACAAAAACTAGTTCAAGGTCATACAAAAGATTTTTGTAAAGCTCACACCCTCATTTTATTCCTCATTCCCCTTCACATTGATCAAAACAGGCTCTACAAGTGGATTTGTTAAAGAAGGCAGTACATGGGTACCCGCTTTGTCAGTGATGACAAGGCTCCTTTTACAGGCTTTCATATCCCAACAAAGGGTAGCACTGAATATTATTCCTGGACTTGTTAGACATAAACCTAGATGTGCAAACAAATTCAGGATGGTAACACTGAAATATAGTACTGTCTTGCACTAGGGGGTTCTACTTGGCAATTCTAGATTTGGCAGATGATTGTTGACACATCCCATTAAGGCCATTCCACAGGAAATATCTCAGATTCCTGATAGATGATCACTTCCTGTTTTCTTGTGTGCTGTTTGGACTATACATTGTCCCCAGAGTATTTACCAAATGTGTAGCTTCAGTGTTTTTGTATCTCAGAAAAAATAACCCTTTAATTATCTAGATAACTGTCTGTCAGCAAACTGGAAAGTTTCTTTGATGCGGTCCTTTGGGATCAAAATAAACTACAAAAAATGATCCCTGATCCCTACAGGTTCAGTGACCTTTCTAGGTGACACCATAGATTCTATCTAGATAAAAGTTTTTTTCTCCTGAAGAGAAACAGCTGAAAATTCAGAAAATAATGACAGAATTTTCCCCAGGAGCATACATTTACAAGAAAGTATGCCTTAGGGTCCTGGGTTATATGTCATGCACTTTTCTAGTTCCCCATGCAAAGCTGCACATGATAAGATCCCAGTGGGCTGAAATATACAAGCCTGGACTGGTACCAGCATAAACTGATGAGGGTAAAAGGAAACGAAAGGAAAGCCGCTTTCTTTTATGTTTTAAAAAAAGAGGAGGATTTTTATATTGACCAGATTAAGCAACCGTAGTTCATAGACATATCCTTCTAGTCTTCTAGATTTCATTTATCCATGCCCTGTGGTTATTTAAAGAGTCCATTAATTATATGGGATAATTTTTTTACTTTCCTAAAAAAACTGTGTACAATGATGTTCTGTACATTAGGTCTTCCTTAGCCTGTAAATAATGAATTTCAGTGGTGGGGCAGACCCTGCCAGCTTACCTCAAGATATTCTTCCTCCAGAAACAACACAGCAGCTGACAGCAAAATATGTGGACTGTGACGAAGAGCTACATGCAGCGCTCTATCAGTACAAGGCATCTAGTCTCAACAATAAAGGTCTTTCCACATCAGCTTGAAACAAAAGAAGGTATTGTCAAGCTTTGATGGCTTTTCAGGACAGCTTTCTTCTTTGTTAACTTTGAGTAAATACAGGCTTGATCACACTTATGTGGTGCATTAAAAAGGAAAAATGGCAAAGGGAAGTCAGATCTTTCCAGTTCTATGAGGAGATGTTTTCTGTGTGGCATTAGTCCAACAATCATTATCTGCAGCTGTTACTGCTACCCGATCATGGGCAACAGAACAAATCTGGCAGGCTCCATTAGCTGGCAAGCAACTCTTCTTGCTCATAAATGGAAACTGGAGCCACAGACTTTTCAGGGCATTCCACACAAGGAGGTATGCCAGAGGGATATACCTGCTTAGCAGATATCTCAGCAGCCGGTTTGAAACCTTGCGCTACCTCTTGTTTTACCTCCCATTCTGAAAAAATCAATGCTCTTCATTCCCTTGGACTCAGTCCTTGCTTTATGCCTTCCTTGCATTTCCTGTGATTCAGAAAATGCTGTTCAAAGCAAATCTGGACAAAACAATCCTTATATTTGTAGCTCTCTACTGTCCAAGGCAACCATGAGTCTTTCTTTTTATGAAGCTAGCTACTTTTTGTCCATGTACTGTGACTTTACAGATATTCTAACTAAACAAGAAACAAGACTAAGTATTACATTCCAGCCACAAAACACTGAATCACTTAGAGAAAATAATTTTCATAGTTAACAGCGATTCCTTTTCCAGCCAGCTTCTAAATGTCCTAAACGAAGAAGGAAAATCTACCACAAGGAAATCTTACCTATAGACATAGAAAAGATTTGCTTTCTGAAGCGTGAGAACAGACTTTGATCACTCGAGTATTCTGTATAAATAGATTATCATATTTCTCCAAAGCAAAATGCATATTTGTTACTTCTGCTGCTCACTTGCCAGACTTTTGTCATACGGGAGCAAATCCATCGTGAAAGTCTATCCCCAGGATGACAGTCAGGAGGATACATTTCTCTTCCATGGGTTTGAATGTTGTTGTGTCTTTCGGCTTTTCCCAGTTAGGGGTCGCCACAGCGGAGCTCCGGTCCGCTAATAATTGACAGTTGATTTTTACGTGCCGAGTTGCCAGCCCTGACGCACAACCTTCAACAAAGGTACACCCATTCACACATGTCTCCACGCAGAAGATGCTCTAGCTGAGAATCGAACCAGACAGCGTCTTACTGTGAGGCAACAATGCTACATGCTGGAAAAACCTAACTTTACTACAGCTGAAACCAACTGCAGTGGAGGACATTGGGTACCTGTTTTGGAAGAAGAGTTTCTTGTTGCTGTAAGCACAGCAAGGAGGATTTTGATAAGCCCAGATGTATAAGCCACCTCTGACTGTTTTTCATATTGAAAAGGTGTCTGAGGATTAATTCATATTTCATGACCAAACTGGTATCAGCAATATTTCTTAGTCCATTTAGCTCCCTCTCTAAATTGTTAAAATACATGGAAATGCCTGCACATTGCACAGTCTGCTAAAATGATGTAAGATTCTGTTGATTAGTGGTTAAACATATAGGCTGTTAGCCTAAAATTGGCTTTCTAGGAGTTTGTGCTTCAAATGAATACTCTAATACTTGGTATAGCCATAACATGTAACTAGCTTCATTTTAAACTCACTGAGGATGTTACTACTACTGACTCCTAGATAACCTGTTCCAGAGCCTAGGACCCTACACCTGAAATAATCTAATCTTTAAGGAAGAATTCCTCCAGTCAAAACATGGTAAATGGTCATTAATGCAAACAGACAAAGAATGATTTAAATAGTTTGCATTGAGCGTAGCAGCTAATGAGTTGCACCAGCGACACTGAAAGACTTTTATCATACCCCCCACCCTTTGTGTCCTCCAAAAGATCGAGTTTAAATTTAGCTTGACCAGTCATTCAGCTGACTTTATGTATTTCCTCTGGATGTCTTCCAGTCTATATTCTCAGTGCAGTAAAACCAAAATGATAAACAGCATGCAGTGTGGTGTCTATATTACAATGCCGCAAAACCTATACACGGAACAGCACTACCTTGACATGTATTCAGCAAAATTCACTTCCGCGATTCACTGAATAATTAAAGGGCAAGCAAATACTTGCCCCACAACTCAACGGAACTAAATCTAGCCAAACCAATCCATCCATATGGGGGGCTGCACCTCCCTAATTAAATATACCGACTCAGAGATCAAACTACAGTGCAGAAAAGGGCAAAACTGTGTAGTTGGCCAGGTACGTCTTTGCCCTGTAAGTATTCAGTGAATCGTGGAAGTGAATTTCGCTGAATAAGTGTCAACAATGTGGTGTTCGTTGTAAAGGCTTTTCGGCGGCGTAATATAGACCCGCAGTGTGAGGGTTGGTAAGGGCAGTAAAGAGAGATATCATGACTTCATTGTGTCTGGACAAGATCCCGTACTTTGCTGATGTCCTCCTGTATCACTGTTGCTGCATTCTTCACTGTAGAGATCTCCTGCCAGGGATAGCCCAACATCTGGCCAGTATACCAAAGCCTTTAGATCTTGTATGTGCCATATGTCACACGCATGCTCCCCATACAGGATGTAGAGCATAAAGGTAATGTATAGGCATAGTTACCCCAAACTTCTTAGCTGTCAGTCTGAACACCATCATCGCTGATCAGTCTGAATGCTCTTATGCTGTGCTGAGTACCTAACAGTCATACAAATGCCCCTTTGGGATCTTTTTTTTTTTTTTTTTTTTGGCTGTTTCGGTCTTGTTGTTTTTGTTACCTAAATTTCAAGTCATTCAAGAAGGAAAAATGTCAGCGTGGGAGTCAGATTCCTCATAAAGATCATCACGAACAATATCTTTTTAGTTTGGGTGCTTCCCATGACCATAAATCCTATGTAGCATTTTTAAGGCATTTGTACCTAAGACACTCAGAAGATGTTTGTCTTCCCTGGTCATCTATCTCGAGCATCAGAGGCTTAAACAGTTAGCCTAGGTTAGCATGGCAAATCACTTAACCTGAGCTATTCCAATAAGTCAGAAAGTGACCAAAAAACCTTAGCCTTCACTGGGACATCTCTGTAGAAGAGTTTGATAGCTCTGTAGGCTATCTGGTGTCTATGCCAGATTCCTGCCTCTGCCCCCTATTCCCTCCCGCCCCCAGTGGTCCCACCTTTATTACACTCACAAACCCCTCCCATCTTTTCAGTAGCCAACCACAGCGCTAACCCAACACTACCTCCTCCATCTTCCCACTACTATCACACCTCCTCAACTAACATGTACAAACATACCTTACTTATGCTCACTGCATGCACTCTCCTTGCATATCTTACATCCTACCAAAGCTCCATCATTCCCCCACTCAACCACTATCACTGTACTACTACTCACACCACCACTCATGTCTCACCCTCACTCAGCTCCCCTCCCATCAACTCAAGAACCATCCCTATGCATCCCCCACATATTCTACCAACTATATTACTCAAACATAAAGCATCCCTACAACTTAACATAGTAACCCTCCCACCATACCTATTACGCAAAGAGCACAATCATAAAGTTTCCCTTATAAACAAACACATTAAAAAACTGAGAAAACTAATAACCTCATGCATATCAAAACTAGCCCTAAGTGGAGATATCCACCCCCAACCCTACCATCTCCAACCCCAATCCTCATAATCAGACTAGAAACCACAACTTCTCCCATATTACAGCCAATAGAAAGCCAAATTACTTCCTTCTACTAAGCCTAAATATTAGAAGTATATCCAACAAAGTCCATGAACTCCAGGCTACCATAGACTTGTACTCCCCAGACATAGTCATCCTGACAGAAACCTGGCTAAAACCTCACATTACCAGTGAGCAAATACTCCCTACAGGTTATGGCATACTAAGAGTAGACCGGCTAAACAAGAAAGGAGGTAGTGTAGCTATAATATTTAAACAGCATCTAAACATCCAGATCTTAAAATCATCAGCTCCACAAATAGGCAATGAAGGAATAATATATACCAACCTCAAAATAAACCAAAACAAAACCATCAACATAATTGGATGCTACTTCCCACCTGGCCAAAACATCCATCCACTAGAAAACCTCCTCAGCCAGTGTACCCACCATCTCCCCCAAGAAACTATCATTTTAGGTGATTTCAATATTGACTGGCAATCCTGTTCTGGCAACCATCCAACCCATCATGTAAACCTTCATGGCTTCACCCAACTAGTCCAGTCACCAACCAGGATAAATAAAAACTCCAGCAAGCACACTACCCTGGATTGGATGCTAGTCAGTAAGAGCCCCCAGTCATATATAACAGGCTGCTTATCAGATAGCTTCAGTGATCACTCCCCAACATTCCTACTGAAAAAATACCTATACCAAGCTAAACCTGTCTACCGTCAAATACTTAAAAAAATAAACTTTAACCCACTCACATTTATCTCATCCCTCAAGGAATGTAACTGGCATCCTCTAAAGTACCTCAGTCTTGATGACACAGTTGAATTTTTTAATACTACCTTCCTGAGCATCCTTAACTACCATGCCCCCATAAGACTTTCCAGAATCAAAGCACAACCCTCCCCATGGCTACAGAAAACCCCTAAGTCAGAAATGAAAAACAGGGATAAAGCATGGGAGCACTGGCACAAAACCAAAACCCCCTCAACTAGACAGAAATTCCTAGAACTACGCAATAGAGTCAAAAGCTAATAAAACAGGACAAATTCCAATACTACCAGTCTGCCCTAGACTCCTCCGAACACAGTCCCAAACAATTCTGGTCCTGCATAAACTCCATCCTCCACCCAGGTAAAGTCAGTACCCCTCCTCCTAACATCCCTCACTCCTCAGAAAATATTGCTACCTCATTCAATACACACTTCACACAAACCACACTATCACTAGCTAAACAACACAACCCCCCCTCCCCTCCAACCCACACCTTCAACTAGTCATCTCCCTACTGCCTTCTCTTTTTCTCCTGTACCTACCTCCAACATAAAAAAACTCTTAACTAAACTTAAGCCCACCAAATTAGCAGCAGACAACCTCCCAAGTGAATACCTACAAATCGCAGCTGATGCTGTGGCCTACCCAGTATCCATCTTGATTAACCGATCTCTGTCAGAAAGTTACTTTCCCACACTGTGGAAAGTATCACATATAATTCCCGTCCACAAAGGTGGACCCTCCACAGAACTAACCAATTACCGCCCCATAGCTGTTCTCTCTCCACTCTCCAAAATACTAGAGAGATGCATACACATTCAGTTCTCAGGCTACCTCCTTACTAACAACCTCCTTTCCAATACTCAGCATGGTTTCCGACCAAACCATAGCACCACCACTGCCTTAGTCTCCTTTACTAACACTATCCTTCAGCATAAAAACAATGGCTATCTCCCTCTGCTACTTTCCTAGACCTATCTAAAGCATTTGACATGGTCCCACACAAACAACTTATCTCTGTCCTCAATAACCTGTCCTTCTCACAGTCAGTCACCAACTGGTTTCAGAGTTACCTGTCTGACTGCCAACAATCCATTGTATGGCAGAATGGCATATCTCCCCAACTACCTGTCTCCATAGGGGTTCCCCAAGGAACCATCCCTGGACGCCTACTCTTCTCTGTTTTCACCAATAATCTAGCCTCTGCCACCAAACATGGCACACTCATACAATACGCAGATGACTCGATCATCATCTGCTCAGTCCCTACCCAAACTGCAAAAAGTCACACAGGAAGCCTTTTCCTCTGTTGAAACTTGGTTATCCAATGCCCAATTAATGCTCAACCCAAACAAAACTAAACTACTCATCTTCCAACCCACCAAACATACTCAAAACAACTCTCACTTTAACATCACAGCAAAAGACAACACCACTATATACCCAAATTGCTAGGAGTGGAAATAGACAATAAACTAAAATTTGACATTCACATATCCATGACCATAAAAAAAGTCCACAAAAAACTAGGAGCGTTATACAGAAATAAGCATCTTCTCACCAAAGCAGCAAATATTTCAATAGCAAATTCCCACCTTATCTCCACCCTACTTTATGCCTCTTCAGTATATACCAACCTAAGGCAATGCGATCTGAACAAGCTAGAGACCTGCTACAACAAAATCACCAAATTCGCCACAGGGGCATCCTACCGTAGTCACCACTGTCTCTCACTTGCTGAACTGGGCTGGCTTGAACTCCCTCACCTCCTTCAATATTATCAACTCTCACTCGCCCACAAACTAGTAAACCATCCACTAAATGTCCCATCCCTCCAGAATCTACTCCAACCCTATCGCACCACCAGACCACTAAGATCCAGCAACAAAAATCACTTGCAGGTCACTAAAGCCAATAACTCTGCTGGTGAAGCACTATTCTCTTGCACCATAGCCAAATTATGGAACTCCCTCCCACCCACAATTACCTCCATACCATCATGCACCCACTTCAAAACTTTACTAAAAGTGCACCTAAAAACATGCTGGCTATGCCCTTGCAACTCCCACTCTAATATCACCCACCCAATCCAACCACTACCTTTCTTTCCACTCCACTAACTACCTTAATTATAGCAAGCTCAGATGCTCATAAGCCTAGTACTTATTATACAGCAGGAACTTCTTATTGTAACATTTGTTAGTGTCTGTTATGTACTTCACAGATAAAGATTCTAGTTGTCTACTGATGTACTATGTTCTTCATCTGTAAATATGTTGTAAGTAATTGCTATGTAAATCATTAATCGCTATGTAATCCAATGTAACTACTGTCTGTTTATTTTAACTGTGGAGCTTTTCTCCCCGGGCCTCCGCTGAAAATGGACCTACGTCCAGTCGGACACACTCGGTCAAAAAATGTAAATAAATAAATAAATAAATATGCCGGATTCCTCTGCCTTAACCCCGTCAGAGGCTGGCATGGATCCTTCCTTTCATATGTCCTCTGAGACTTTGCAGCATCTCCTCTAGACATCAAGGGGGAACAACGGTAGATTATCTTGTAGGACTGTAGAGGGATTCTGCTGATACTGGTCAGGGAAGAGGTTCCAGATAATCTTATTGAATCCCATTAGGATTTGGAACATTTAGTCTTTGTTAGGGCTGACCAAGAAAAAGCAGAAGACTAACCATTCTGCTGTTCGCCCTGAGGATCCTCAAAGGGAATGGCAGGAATTTACTTGCGGCCCTGAAGCCTCCCCAAGGACCGTCTGTGCCTACCCCCCAAATCGAATTTAATTTGTTCCAAATGGCATAGGGGACCTGATTCCTCAGGTGAAGATTCAGAATCTGATGAAGGGTTCCTGTCTTATTCTTCTCAGATGCCTTCACCTTTGGCTTATGGTTCTGATGAAGTGGAGTCCATCAGTCCTGTGTCTCCCTTTGAGGAATTGTCTTTTGGGGCACAACAGCTACAATGATGGAATACTTTAAGTGGAATTCTTCTCGGGTATCTGATATCCAGAAGCGGCATTAAAATTGGATATGGTTTCTAGGGCCAGAGCAGGCTTTTCTACAGCCAGTCTGCATGGGTTTGTTGAGGGCTCTTCCCAGCCTTCCACTTCCCAGTCCTTTTCTTGAGCTTTTATACTCTCGCTACAGTGAAGAATACTGTAACAGTATAACAGTAGATGTCCTTCTCTTCACTGTTGCAATACTTGCTCCTTCCCCCAATCCGCTTTTTTCTTTTAGATTTTGTTTTGGTTCCCCTCCTGGCTGAGGGGTCTCCCTTTTCCATCTGCATTTTCTCCTTCTGGATGTGCATATACCTCTTTTGTCCTATGGAGATTGTTTCTGTACTGAAGTAATTCAGTTCTGAGTAACTGCGCCCATACGTCACCTTTATGCCCTACATATGTTTTGTACAAGGCATAAAAGTTCTAAAAGCTTTGGTATACTGGCCGGATGTTTGACTATCCTTGGCAAAAGATATTTACTGTGAAGAATACTGCAACAGTGAAGTGAAGGACATTTACTGTTATGGTAAGATTTTACACAGCTGTACTTTTTTCTTATACTCTATGACGACTTCAGACTTTTTGTGCTTGAGATTTGAAGGACTGTGATTGTTATGTAATATCCTTAAGCCCTCCTATACATCCACCTTTAGAAATTATATTATAATTCTAATGGCAGATGTATACCAGGGCCATTAGAATTATAATATTTTCATTGAATACAAGTAGACTTTACATATACAGCACTTAATACTCTTTTGGTGTTTTCAGTACTTATTGCTTATATAATCAAATTTTTCAACTGTTTTTTACCCCGTTCTACTTGATCGAAGTATTTTCTCTATGTTTTTGCACTTTTAATACTACTACTTGCATTAAACCGCGGCTTCCTCCAAATAGCTGATATTGTGAATTTATTTCTCACCTGGTGGTTTGTGTAGATAATAGATACTTCATTTTGTTACACTGAGTGTTCTTTATACATTTGTTAGTTAATAGCTCTATCTAGCTAGTAAGTGTTTTTTCCAATGACTTTCCATTGTTTTTCATACTTTTACAGCTTTGAATACATTAAAGTGCATTTTTTGTTTGGTTTTCTAGTCCAAGTGTAAATTTACTGAGGGTTGTAGTGGCTATATGGTGGCAGGGGTTACCTTGCTGCTGTCTGAGGGTTGACATTACTGACTAAGATACAGTTACGTTCTTATTACATCTTTTTACCACTCAGTTTAAACACTGCTGATAGCCATTTTTCCTGTGTCTTCCAAAGACTTTTAGGACTTGTTTTATTCTATATTTCATCAGAACAGTTTTTAAAAGATTTTGTTGCAAGTGCATAATCTTGTTCTTTAAACAGCTTCCTGTATGTCTGTGGTTCCAGGTGGCATAATATGTACCGCCTGTACTCATGTCTGGCTTGTTACATTTTCCCCCAATCCTCCCACCCTGAGATGATGTGATTTTAAAAAGCCAGTGTGTCTGTTTTTGCTACTTATTGTAATTTGATAACCAAAGTTTCCCACTCTCCTCTTTCATTGCTTTTGTCAGTAAACTTCCCAAGCAACAAGTACCTCCGAAGCTGAAATGTAAACAAACACCAGTCACATCCAAAGTGTCACATAGCTCACATCACCAGTGTGCCACCCAGCAACAGCCCCCAAGGCAAGATAACATACCTAACACTTTAGTCAGAGGTGACTCTGTAGTCAGGCACACTGATGTCCCACTCACCAGGCTAAACAAGGAGAAAATTACAGTCAGCTGCCTGTCGGGTGTCAGGATCCACCACATAACACATGCACTCAAGTCACTCCACAAGTACAAATATGACTCTGTCATTGTCCGTGTTGGAGTGAATGACTTGAGACATACCTCCCTGGACTACATGAAAAGAGACATGGAAGAGCTCTTGGATCATGTGGCCCAGGCAGCTATGACCCTAGCCCTGAGTAGCATCCTGCTTTCGCCCAGAATGATACCACTATATAAGGACAAAATGACTGACTTCAACAATTGGCTAAGCTTCTGGCGTCATTCAAATGGAATTCAGTATCTGTCTGTTTGGGACAACATGATCAACAGACCACGATGCCTTGCCAGAGATGGTCTGCACCTGTCGCCCATGGGATTCAGGTTACTGGCTAAGGCTCTTGCCAACCCTATAGTGCCTTTTTTTAGGCAAAATTCAAAGGACAAAACCACCAGCGTAACAGGTACAAGCATGCAAATTCTGAAGGTAATGCTACTCAATTCTAGAAGTCTAAACCTCAAAATGCACTCTCTCGAGGCACTCCTAAAAATGGAGAACATCGATATCTGTGCAGTAACTGAGACCTGGTTCAAGGCTCCAGAAAGCACCCCTGCAATACCAGGCTACAACTCTTACCACACATTTTGGCCACCAAACCAGGACCGAAACACTAAAGGTGGTGGAGTGTCCATATTCACCAAGGATATTCACACCACCAGGCTAGTTGCCCAACACAATGCGTCTGAAATTCTCCAGGTGCAGCTAACACTAGATAAGACTGCAATCCAAATTGTAGCTTGTACAGATCCCCCAAGATTCTCACTAAACCTTTCTAAACATACTGGAAGATATTAAGATACAACCAAACACCCTAATACTGGGTGATTTCAACCACCCTGCCATTAACTGGGAAAACTACTCATGTACCAACACCTTTTCCAGACAAGTTCTTGGAATTCATAAATTCCAATGCCCTGGATCAACTAATCCATAGTCCCACCAGGGGCTCCAATATCCTAGACCTGGTCATTACCAACATGGTAAATCGATGCTCCACACCTATGGTCACCCCCTCATTGGTCAGGTCTTATCATAAGCTAATCACCCTTAACATCCACATCCCACCCCCCTCCCCCCAGTAAGGAAACCTCCATAAAAAACTTCTCCAAAGCCAACTTTATGCTACTCAAGTCAGAAATGACAAACTTCATGACACCCATGCAGATGGGAACTGAACGTTCGACTACTGAGTCCTACACTAAGGCACTGTACGAGCACATCCACTCATGCATGATTCGTGCCATCCCAAATAGAACCAAGATGCTCGCCTCCAAAAAAAGGAAGCCAATCTGGCGGTCCCCTGCCATAAACAAACTTTACAACAAAAGGAAGAAACTGTTGCAGAAAAGAGGAAAATCCCAGGATGCAAAAATCTCCCTTACCAGCCTCAGTAAGAAGCTGAGATCACTCATAAAATCCTCCAAAGCAATTATGAAAATAAAATTGCCAAAGATTCCAAAGACGACCACAAGGCATTTTATAACTATGTCAGGAATCTAAATGGCAATGCCCAGATCTGCTCTGAGCTACAACAGAATGGCATTAAATATACTGATCCCAAGGATATTGCCACTATCCTGGCAAATCAATTCAATGCCAACTTCACTCCACTCTCACCCCCTAAACGGCCCATCTCAATACTGGAAGATTGCCAAATTCCGGTAATAATGGCCACACAGGTAAAAAAATGCACACTCCAAAGCTAAGAATACAGCATCCATGGGACCAGATGACATCCTGGGCTGTGTACTACGTGAACTACAAAATGAACTGGCACCTCACCTAAGTGTCATGTTTAATTATAGCCTCACCTCAGGCTTCATGCCCACTGAGTGGCGCACAACTACAGTTATCCCACTCCACGGGGGGGATCCACCTTGGTTCCTGGGAACTACCGCCCCTTCAGTCTGACGAGCCTGATCTGCAAGGCCATGGAACTTATAAACAAAGACATTGGCAACCTTCAAACACTGGACCCCATCCAGTTTGGGTTCGTGAAGGGCCAATCTTGTCTCCTGAACCTGATTGACTTCTTCTAATCAGTCTGTAGAGCCATGGACGAGGGTAAGGTGGTCCACACAGACTGGACTTCGCCAAGGCCTTTGACACCATCTCCCATTCTGGAATCATAGATAGACTTACTAAGCTGGGCATTAATCCCTACATCACTCGATGGGCTGCCAACTGGCTTACTGACAGAACCCACACTGTAAAAGTAGCCGACTCCAAATCCAGCTCCAGACAGGTGACAAGTGAGTGACGAAGAATCCACTTAAAACACCAGTTTATTTCACCTCTAGCGCTTCGGCAACCGCCTTCAAGGAGTATAAAACATCACATAACTTACACAGTTTATATACCCTAATACAGCTAACAATTAAACAAGCAGCCTAAACCAATTAATCAATAAACATTAAAAAATACTTAATACTACTTTCTCATCAGATAAAAAGCCTCCAGTTACATTCCACATTCAGACCCTAAGGAAATAGTGTCATATTTCAAAATGAAAATACTTTCTTTATGTAACAACTTCTTTTTGTACAAATCATCAGAAAATACACCCTTCATAATATGTTCTAAAATAGTGGCTTGTAACCCATTTGGACTAGAATTGTGAGCCAGCATAAAATGTTTAGCTACAGGGCTATCCTCTTTATTATTTATAATATTCCTGACATGCTCCTGCAGTCTAGTTTTAAACTTCCTTTTTCTTTCTCCTATATATATATATACAAGGTTACACTGACATTTCAGAGCATAAATAATACCTTCAATATTACAGCTATATATATTTTTAACCTCAAATACATGGCCATTTATATACTTAAAAGTTGGAACAATATAATTACATACATTGCAATGACCACAGGGTGAAGTTCCTAGTCTCTGCATGGTCCTATATTGCAATGTCTCAGCGGGATATTTAAATTTATTATGTACCAAGATATCTTTTAAATTCCTACCTCTACAAAATGAAATGCCTAAAGACCTAGACAATAATTTTTTTAGGTCCATTGATCTAAACAAAAGATTCCAGTAGTGTTTAACAATATCTATTAAAACATCACTGAAAACACTGTATGTAGAGACAAAATAAACCAGTCTTTTCTCTTGATTTCTAACATCTAACTTATACCCCTTACTTCCATACTTACACCCCTTACTTCCATACTTATACCCCTTTCATCCATACTTATAAGTACCAACTTTGTTGTTCATTAATAACCTTATCTATAGCTGTTTGAATACTAGCTTCACTATAGCCCCTCAGTCTAAACATCTCACTAGTCACACTAATTTCTTTAAAGAAGTCTGTGTCAGTATTACATAGCCGTCTGTCTCATACATTCTCCATAGGGCAAAGAGACCAAAGTATGAACTGGATGACATCTAGTCCCCATCAAATATTGATTACTATCAGCAAATTTTCTATGCACAGACGTACGTAAAGTATTGCTGTCCTCCAAAATCAGATGTATGTCTAAAAAAGTTATATCTTTGCTCACCTGCATGCCATCAAAGGAAAGTCCAAATCTATTATGTTGCATAGCTTCTATAAACTGACCAACATAAGATATCCCACCTTTACAAATAAAAGCAAGATCATCTATAAAACGAAAATAACCAACTACATAATTTTTTAAAAAATCTATATGATATAACCATTCTAACTCATACAAACCCATCATCAGGTTGGCATACATGGGGGCAAAAGATGCCCCCATGGCAGTGCCCTTGATTTGTCTGTATATTTGTTCATTAAACATAAAAAAAATTATTATTCAAACAAAATTCCAATATTTCAATAATATAATATGTTACTGGACTATCACCCAAAAAATATTTTACTGCTTCTAGTCCAAACTGACACTGTATGTTAGTATACAGTCTTCAGTTTTATCTTTTCTTTTTGGTTCATGCACTTGATAAGCGAGCACCTCAGGGTTCAGTCCTGGGACCGCTCTTGTTTGGCATCTACTTCTCTGAAGTACAGGCCAACACTGAGGAACTCTGGCTAACACAGTTTGTAGATGACTGTAAACTGGGAACCATTATTTAATCCCCAAATTATGTGGATACTCTACAAAAGGGCCTTACAGAAACAGATGCTTGGTGCCAGAGCCATGGGCTCAAGCTCAATGCCAAGAAATGTATAGTTATCCCCTTTGGGAAAAAACATGTACCCGTGAATTACCACATACATAGTTGGCAGTACACTAAATACCAAAAGTGAGATAAGAGACTTAGGGACACAGGTGGACAGTGGTCTCACCTTCGATAACCACATCACTGCAACAGTCAGGAAATCCTTTTATGTGGCACACCTCATCACTAAGGGCTTTTCATCCAGAAAAAACGAGGTCATTGTCCCACTGTACTCATCCGTCATTAGACACATTATAGAATACAACGCCCCGTTTGGTATGTACCTCTCAAGACATCTGCAACAACTGGACAGGCCGCAGAAATACCTCACTAAAAGAATCATAGGCCTAAAGCAGATGCCCTATGCTGACCGCCTTAAAAAACTCCAGCTATACTCTGTCGCATATCGTCTACTCAGAGGCAGTCTGTGCTTAACATACAAGGCCATGTCAAACCCAGAGCTGTTGGACATGCTACACTTAAAGAAATCCCAATCCCTCAGAGCCACGTGCTCCAGGGATCTAAACCTTGTCATCACAGTAAACAAAACATGCTGGAGGGATAGTTTTCTGACCCAGAGACTCCCCAGACTCTGGAATAGACTGCCCATACATGTCAAACAGAGTGCCTCTTTGGCCCTCTTCAAAAGGAACCTTGACAATTGGATGGGAGAATGGAAATTCACCCCGGGGATCATGTCAGTCACCTTGCTAGATGGTTCCAGGGAGGTAAATAGTGTGAGAAGAAATAGGCAGGGAATTGTTATGGCAAGGCTTGTATAGGCCCTAGGGCCGGTAGCAGAGTACCAGCCTATGAACCTATAAGCACCAACTTGTCAGTTGTGTAACCTATTTAAGCACCGTCTCCCTTCTGTTGTATTCCTTCCTTCCATCATCCATCCATCCACACTCATCTTCACTGTAGCAACCTTCCTTCCATCTCATTTTGTATATGCTTTGATTTCATGACAAGGATGCATATTTGTCTTGTTAACTTGGATGATTTGTTGAAGAGCAAAATCTGATGACTGGTGAAATCCACCTTATTCAAGTCTCTAGGCCTCCATAAGATGGTGTGCTAACTTAGCCTTTCCTTTGGAAAAGGCCATAATCAACAAAAAGGCAAAGTGTGATTGCTGTTTTGTGGTGTTTGCTGTGTGTGCTTCTGCTATCGTATGTTAAATTTGTACTGTGCATGTGATGGAGCCTTGTCATGTACCACAGTGGTATGGCATATGTCACACACATCATCATGCTGGTATTTTTGCTGCAAAGAGATGACTGCCTGCCTCGTGCACCAATAACTTGGGAGTGATAACTTGAACTGCGGTGGTGGTGCTGCGGTAGCGTTGTCGCCTCATAGCAAGACGTTGTCCCGTTCGATTCTCAGCTAGAGCATCTTCTGTGTGGAGGCATACGTGAATGGGGCGTGCCTTCGTTGAAGTTTGTGCGTCAGGGCTGGTAACCCGGCATGTAAAAATCCACTATCAATCATTGTGGCGACCCCTAACCGGGAAAAGCCAAAAGACACAAACAAACAAGTGATAACAATTGCACTTTTTCACAGTCCTTTTAATTTGTGTTCTGATATTTCTGTTTAGCTTCTCTTGTGAATCCCATGGCTTCTTATTCTGAAGTGGAGTGTGATTAAAAAGCATACATTGTGTTTTCAACCAGTGAAAATTCACTGGCAGTATGTCATTATTTAAATTTTTTTTTTGCCACTTGGAGTGCCTCTGAAGTGCACTAGTACCATGAAGGCTGAGATACTTCAGTCATGTATCATTATGGAGAATGCCTCTTGCAGCTTTACTCTCTGGCCCTGTATATTATGTAGTAGGTGTCATAACATTAGACACATTGCTAGAAGTAAGTTAAATTATTAGTTTTTCTCCAGTATGGAGAGAAATCTTGAGAACTTGTTACACACAGGCATCTTAAATGACATGCTTATTTACCAACGGGACATTGAACCTCAAGGCAATTAGATGTTAATATCAGTGACTAAACCTCACCTGCTCTCTTAAGCAAGCACTATTTTGTAATGGATTACACCTCCCTGCAGTTTAAAAAGACTAGATTGAAACAAGATCATGTAGCTGCATTCATTTTAGTGAGAACAGAACTTTCCAGTAATTCCAGTATAAAAGTAATGAGAAATTCCCACCTACTTCCCTGAAGCAAACAAACAGAAAACAAGCATGTAGCAGTGCCCATTTGTATGATGCCATAGCTATCCCTGCATTCATCTGCAATCCAGTATTTCAGAGACAGTATTTAATGACTTGCCCCTAGGAAATATGAAAATATGCAAACTGATCAGAGTTCAGGTGCGACTCTCAAATCTTTCTTCCTTTGTGTCTAAGAAGACAAGAGAAAATATAGCTCTAAAAATAATTAAACTACAGAGTGGCAAGCCTGCTTTCAAAATTAGATGTGCTTCAGTGAGGTGAGTGGTGTGCTTGGCATGAAACTAACACCGTACCCTAGGCTGTCATAATGTCACTGTAGTATCAAAGATGCAGTGAATTTTTCTGAAATTTACAGCTGTTTAGGTGTGACAGGCTGTAAAGTGTCCCTTGTAAAGGATCTCAATAAAGTCAGAAAAAAATACTGCTTGAGGAACCTCTGTGCAGTGATGAGTAGTGACAGGGAAGTTACTTAATTTTTTGTGTGTGATCCCCTATTTGAGTTTCTGTCTATATAATTTGTAATGCCTCACCCCCCCCCCCCCCTTTCTGAGAGCTCCTTTTCCAAGCATTTTTTGGCATAATAACTGCTTCATTTCCTCACCAGGCAAACATTTGTTGCTGTATAATAATGCCACAAACTTTACATCTCAAATAGATGAAAGCAGTCAGTTCAAATTACTTTTATTCAGATCCGTACAATGAAGCAGTAATTTTTTTTTGTGTGTGTGTTTTTTGTACCTAATAAAGTATTGTGCTGTCATGCTCAGGCAATATCAGTTTCCAAGCTTTATCATTACTTATTTACTTCTTTCAATCATAACTTACATTCTTTACCTAATACATTGTCCAGCCTACAAGAAATGTGATGAAACCTCCAGGATTGTGGCATAGAGGGATGAAGCCTTTACTATGTCCCAGATAGCCTTGGGGGGTGTCAATTAATCGCCAATGTATTGCAGAAACCGGCTGTGGATGGAGAGAAGTGACAAGGCTGATTCTGCTTGTTTCTGTTTCTGCGAGAGAAGGTTTGGGATGTGTATATATTCTTAGACAAATGCCTCTCTAGTAAATGTATGTTATGGAGACTGGAGATGACAGGGGGAGGCATCTGCCTATAGGGAAGCAGTTATATCTAAGGTAGCATCACTCATAGAAGCAATGACAAAGTCCTCACACCCTCCCTTTGCATAACCACCCCTTGAACTGGTTTGCACATGTGCTTGGGAAGAACAGTGCTTGCACCAGGGGAAAGGTCTGATGGCTCTCTGATCAGTGAGTTGAGGAAAGAAAACAAAAAACAATGCATTGATTACTGTATGTGTGATCATGTAAGTTATCCTGTATAGTAATTTCTTATAGAAAGGCAATGTTTGATTACCTGATGTGAGTGCATCCTTTCAGCATGGCTAACTATGTCACTATATGGGGGGTTTTTTTGCATGCAATCAATTATTAATCCATTTTGCATGTAATCTGTTTCTAATACTGTTTACCATCTGATCATTGATTTGGTGAAATACTTTTTTTTTTATTTTGTAGCCTATTCTACAGGATGCAATTAACAATATGTACTGATTTTTTTTTTTGTATCCTCTTGTGTTATAGAACCAGCTGTCTGGATACCTCCTGAGAAAGTTTAAAAACAGCAATGGCTGGCAGAAACTCTGGGTGGTTTTTACCAATTTCTGTCTGTTCTTCTACAAAACACATCAGGTACTGTGCATTAATAAATGACAAGTTCCATATCTTGTGACTATTACAAAAACAGGCTAGGTGCACTTGTTTGCTTTTTTATGAAAGTTTCTAATAAGTGTCAAAAGTTATTTTTCTAAGCATTTTATCATCTGCCTCATTTTTGGCCTCAATAATTGTCATTTAGACACAAAGCAAGCATCTGCCACCCACCTACCTCAAAGGGTATTTCAAGTGCCCATCTCTTTCATAAAGAATATTTTCTGATAGAAGATTTTCAGTTTGGAGGTTAGTTACGGCTTGTAATGCTGTTTTCATGACATGGGGTATTTTGCAAGATTTCAGGTTACCATTTTGTCAGAGGACATTGATGTGATTCAAGCTTTGCACACACACAAATGCAGCAGGACATCTGAATAGCTAGTTCTAAAGTGACACTTTCACTTTATCTAAAACAAAAAAATAGTAATCCTAAAGCAGTCAAATACCCTGTTTATATGCACACATTAATGGCATTAGCAGTGATGTATTTTTCATGTCTGCTTTTTCATTTTGGTCTGCAACCTGCTGTCCATTTGTTAGCATCTCTTACCTGAAATGAAGAAACAAAGTCTGCACAGAAAATTGTCTGGTTTTCTTTTTCTTTAATGACTTCAGAAGGCAATCCCAAACCTGGATGGCTCTGTATTCAAGTATCATCTTTGCTAGTTTAAGGCACTGGTAATTATCCAGTCTGTTACTGTACAAGTCAAAAACAAAACAAACCATTTCCAGAGCAGGAAACTGACAAATTTGTGTTCCTCCAGTACTACCATCCCGTTGCTGGTGACTACCTTCAGCTCAGACTGACAAGTAACAAATTCTCAGGAGCTGGAGCAGAGCCCCATATAAAGACAGTTGGAGAGCAAAAAATAAAGGTCAGAGCGTTTTTGCCACTGAAGAGCGCTCCAACAGGTCCTTCAGAACTGTCAATCAGCTTGTGACCCTTCAAAGCTGAGCAGATAAGTTCCCCTGTTGGGGAAAACTGTCCACTAAGTATATTGTTCTGAGGAAAACTTCTGTTTTCTGATTAAAATATATGAAATACCTAGGAAGCATATTGCATTTTGGACTATCATTGCATTTCTAAAGGAGTGTATTTGTAAAAGCTTATGTGAGCATTCTGTGTGAAAGAAATCTGTTTTTGGCTCTGCTGTCTGCTTCCAAGGTCTCCTCCTTGGCTTACCAATGGAGCAACCTCCTGACTCCATTGTTTTATCTTCCCCTGTCTGCAAGAAGAAGTTGTCAGGGAGCCTTTGTTTGTCAGCCTGGCTCCTGTTGTGCCTCAACCACTCGAAGGTGACTCTACTGTGGCCTCTTGTTCCTCAGACAACTCATTTTTTCCTCCAGTACTCTGTGGCATATATGCAACCACCAAAGATGAATGAATAGCCACAACACATTCTCTAAGGCTGTAGGGATGCCTTTGGACAAGGAATAATCACTCTTGTCAGTCTTGGAGAAAGGGGCAGGTAATATTTCTTTACTTAGCTGGGATAGGGAACTTGTTACTGTGACTGATGTACCTGCTTGAGAGTCTGTCCTTTTCCAGGGACTTGCCCAAGAAAGAGGAACATCGTGAGAAAACTTATTGATGCTTTTTTCTTGCCTTCAGTTTCTTCAGACAAGAAAAGAAAAAGAGTTCCCTCTCTCAATTTCTGACATGAATTGTCATTCAGAAGAGCAGGCATTTCGGAGGTGGGGGTGGCCAAGCTGACGTGAGAAACAGCCACATACCTGGACTTAAAGCTGCAAACCCAGCTACATTGCCTTATACCAAAATGTCATGCCAGACAGACTGTCATCCAGTGGGCAAAGAAAAAGGGTTATTTGTCACAAGTACATCCAGTGGACAAAGAAAAAGGGTTATTTGTCACAAGTACATTCTTGTCTGGACTGCAGTGGTGGTGCTGCGGTAGTGTTGTTGCCTCACAGTAAGACGTTGTCCTGCTCGATTCTCAGCTAGAGCGTCTTCTGTGTGGAGACATGCGTGAATGGGTGTACCTTCGTTGAAGGTTGTGCATCAGGGCTGGCAACTTGGCACGTAAAAATCTACTGCCAATCATTAACGGACCAGAGTTCTGCTGTGGCGACCCCTAACCGGGAAAAGCCGAAAGACACAACAACAACAGTCTTGTCTGGGAGTGCAATTGTAACTAAATAAATAAAACATTATTTTGTACAAATATCTTTTTTATTTCCCTTTAAAGGAAACCGAAGAAATGTCAAAAACATCCTAGACAGACATCTAAGATGCTCTAACATACCTCCTGACCCCCCCCCCCCCTTTAATGTCATCTTACATGGGTAGCATTCTTAAGACTTGTGATTGGCTGTGCAGCTGGACAGGGCAGTGGAGAGAAAGCAATTACAGGGCTTTTGGCACCCACATTGGGTGATTAAACTATTTCGCTAAATGTTTTAGCTTGACGTATTTTGTTTAATCACTCCCTGTGGGAGTGCTAGCTATTACATTAATTTAGAGTGAGAAAAAAGGCTTGGCTTCATTCTTGGTTCTTTTCCTGGGCTGGAAGTTGCAGTTGAATTTGATTTGAAACTCAAATTTAACCAGCAACTTGCTGGAGGTTTGCCTGGTCAGAAGAGAGAAGCAACTTTCACCTTGGACAGGGTCAGGGGACCGTGCAGAAATGCAAACTGAAGGAGGTGTGTCATAAACTTATGAATGAGTTATAAAAATAATTCCATACTATGCATCTGTGAAATGAATCTTCAACATACTACTTGTCTTTCTTTCTGATTGGCTGCAGCAGTCTAATGTGGGGAATGGGAGTGCAGTGGACTGGACAATAACAAAGGCCAAAAATAGGGGCATATTTTAAATATTGCTCTTATAACCTAGGAGGATAGTTGCTAGACGAGATGAGTAGCAGTCAGGACAGGTTACTGTGTCTGTTTTTTTAGCGTCAGTTTTCTGAAAGAGATGTTTATATTGCATCTGAATGTCTGTTACTGACTTCATTCAATGGTGGTCATGTGTATTGCTCTCTTATAAACTTAGAAAGTTACTAGAAATCAGGTTTTGTGTTAGCATGCATTTTCTGAAGGATAGGAAGTATGAAACTCAAATGAGTGATTTGCAAGAAAACCACATTTTTTTAAAAAAACAAATGAAAAATATGAGGCAAAAATCCAGATATTTGAGAAGTACTGTGGCTTGACTGGATTGGTAGATGTGTGTGTATCAAATTATAATGTAATACAAATCTAAATGTAGTTTTTCTTAATTTTTTACACAGTTATCTTTTTAGGAAGAATTGCACTTAGTATGTAATTATCAGAAAGAAATTAAGAATTATTATAGACTACTTTACTTCAGAAACATGTTTATTAATTCACACTTCTTTTTATCTGACAAGAACTTAAATTAACAGTACTGATATTTTAAGTGTCCCTGAATGATTATTGTTTCTGGATTTGTCCCTGATTCTTATGAGAAAAGTGGTAACTGATTTGTAATGTATAGCATAGAGGTACAATTGTGGGGTATCCTCCTGTCATTGCTGCCAATAATGGTGGTTATTGTTGTTATATAGGGTGAATAGGAACTTTATTGGCTGTTTTTTGGGGGGTGTAGATATGAATTTCTAACTCATCAAGGCTGTTTTTATCTATTATTTGATTATTTCTAATAATTGGACTTTTAATTAATACTATGCTGTTTTATGGGGGAGGTGTTAGAAGAAAAATATGTAACCGCTACAAACGCAATCTGAGGGTCATGCTGCTCAATGCTAGAAGTCTAATTCTCAAAATGCATTTGCTCAAAGCACTCCTTAAAATGGAGAACATCGACATTTGTGCTGTAACAGAGACCTGGTTCAAGGCAGCGGAAAGCACCCCTGCACTACCAAGCTATAACTCATTCCACACCTTTCAGTCCCAGAACTTGGACTGAAGCTCCAAAGGCAGTGGTGTTTCCATATTTATAAAGGATGCGCACACCTCCAGACTGGTAGCCCAACATAACACATCAGAGATAGTTCAGGTGCAGCTAACATTGGGTAAGACAGCAATTCAGGTCGTAGCCTGTTATAGGTCCCCAACCATGTCCCAAGACTCACACTCCATGTTCCTAAGCACCCTGGAGACTATTGGGGTCCAACCTAACACACACATACTGGGCGACTTCAACTACCCCTCCATTAACTGGGAAAACTACTCATGTACCCAATACACTTGCCCAGCATTTCCTGGAATTCATTAATTCCAATGTCCACTAGAGGTAGCAACATCCTTGACCTGGTCATTACTAACATGGGCGACCGTTGCTCTGCACCAATAGTCAACTCCTCCCTGGTTAGATCCGACCATAAACTAATCACCTTGGAAATCCATATCTCTCCCACCCCCCCACAGAGTTAACCACCATGAAAAACTTGTCCAGTACTATCTTTGGGCTCCTTAAAACAGAGGTGGCTAACTTCACGGCACCCATGCAAATAGAGAATAGTTGCATGACCGCCAAATCATACACCAATGCACTGTATGAACATGTACAAGAATGCATGGATCTTGCCATACCCAATAGAACCAAGATGCTCTCCTCCAAAAAAGGAAGCCAATCTGGTGGTTCCCTGCCATAAATAAACTCTACAACAGAAGGAGGAAATCGATGCAGAATAAGGTGAAGTCCCAAGACTGGAAAAACTCCCTTATCAGCCTCAACAAATAGTTGATATCCCTCATCAAATCCTCTAAAGCTAGCTATGAAAACAGAATTGCAGCAGATAGTAAAGACAACCACAAGGCCTTCTATAGTTATGTAAAGAATCTTCATGGCAATACCCACATTTGCTCTGAGCTACTGCACAATGACACCTCCTATACCGAACCAACAGATATTACCAATATACTGGCCGACAGATTCAGTGCCAACTTTAACCCCCCCAAAGGTCCAATCACAATGCCAGTAGATTGGCAAGCACCCAGTATTACTGCTGCACACGTTAAAACAGCACTGACCAAGGCCAAGAATACAGCTTGTATGGGACCTGGCTGTGTTCTACATAAACTGCAAAGTGAACTGGCACCTTACCTGTGTGCCCTGTTCAATCACAGCCTCACCTCAGGCTTTGTCCCTACCGAATGGCACACTGCTGTAGTCATCCCTCTCCACAAAGGAGGAGTAACTACAGACCCTGGGAACTATCAGCCCATTAGCCTGACAGGTCTGATATGCAAAGCTATGGAATGCATCATTATGGACCTAATAAACAAGGCTATAAGGAATCTCCAAACTCTGGATCCCACACAGTTTGGTTTTGTGAAGGATAGGTCATGCCTGCTCAACTTGGTTGGCTTCTTTGATTCAGTCACCAGAGCTGTGAATGAAGGCAAGGTGGTTCATACAGCCTACCTTGATCTGACCAAGGCCTTTGATACTATTCCCTACACAAGAATCATACAGAAACTCACTAAGCTAGGCATCAACCCCTATATCACTTAGTGGGTTGCAAACTGTCTCACAAATAGAACCCACAGTGTGAAAGTAGCTGACTCCAAGTCAGATTGCCAACCAGTCACGAGTGGAGTCAAACAGGGATCAGTCCTGGGTCCTCTCCTATTTGATATCTACTTCTCAGAAGTCCAGGCCAACACGAAGGGACTCTGGCTAACAAAGTTTGCATACAATTGCAAGTTGGGAGCCATTAACTCCCCCAAGTGACATTGACATCCTGCAGAAAGGCCTCACTGAGACCAACAACTGGTGTCAGAACCATGACCTTAAGCTCAATGGCAAAAAGTGTGTCATCATCCCCTTTGGGAAAAACCCAGTTCCCATAAATTACCACATCGATGGTAGTCCACTGAACACCAAAGGCATTATAAGAGATCTGGGAACACAGGTTGACAGCAACCTTTCTTTTGACCACCACATTGCCACTGTGGTCAGAAAGTCCTTCTATGTGACACATCTCATTACTAAGGGTTTTGCATCCAAGAAGAAAGAGGTCATTGTCTCCTTCTACTTTTCCCTCATTAGGCCAAGCTTTGAGTACAGTGCCCCATTTGGCATGTACCTCACTAGACACCTGCAACAACTGGAGAGGCCGCATAAGTACCTCACAAAGAGGATCCTAGGCCTTAAACACTTGTCCTACATGGACAAACTCAAAAAACTCCCAACTATTCTCTGTATCATATTGCCAACTTAGAAGCAATCTCTGCTTGACTTACAAAGCCATGTCTAACCCAGCCCTGTTAGAAATGCTACATCTAAAGAAATCCCAATCCCTCTACACCACATGCTCCAGAGACCTCAACCTCATTACCACAATCAATAGAATGTGCTGAAGGGTCAGGTTCATAACCCAGAGACTGCCCATGCTATGGAATAGACTTCACGTACATGTCAAACAGAGCACTTCACTGGCCCTCTTCAAGAGAAATCTTGATGAGTGGATGGGAAATAGAAAATTCACCCCGGGGATCACTCCTGTGGCTCTACTCGACAGAGGCACTGGGAACTAAGGTCGGGTGGCATGATGCCACGGTTATCCTATGGGCTAGGCTTTTAAAGGCTCCAGAGCCGTTAGCCTAGTACACATCTATGAACCTATGTGTGTGCATAATTAATCAGTGTTCTTTTTATCTATTATTAGTTGATTATTATTTTTATTGATTGGACTTGGACTTTCAAAGAGAGGGGGAGATGCGAGTTATTAATTTCTCATGGCTGTTTTTATCTCTTAGTTAATGGACTTTCAATGACTGTTCTTCGTCTTGGCCTGTTATGTTTTTGTGAAAAGTTGTCAAGGCTTGCCGCCCACCCGTAACCATTCAAAACAAAATTTAATTTTTGGTCTTCAGGTGTGTGTGGAGGGAGATGCCAAGTGAGGGTCTCGCCCTGGACTGCAAATGCAGAAATTTACAACAATCTTGGAGAAATAAGGAAGACATTTGGCAGAGCCATTCCCTTCAGATGGCAACTACCCACTGCTAGCCTTCTACTCCAAATTCCTAAGCTTTAAAGCACGTGTTGCACATGCATTCAGCACAACATGTATATGTAAGGTATAAGATTTACATTGTACCTGTCTGCCATTTTCCCTGTTCTCCAGAGTGCTGAAGAAAGCCAAAGAGAGTGGAGTAACAATCATTCTGATGGCTGTTCACTAGCCAGGATGGTGTGATTTTCCCCTGTCCTACAGCTACATAAGAGGTAATCGTCTCTTTCTTGTTTTAAACGCACACTGTTCATACAGGAAGGGGGTATTCTGTTGTACTCAAACCTGAGAACCCTGATATTAGCTGCTTGGATGCTATAAACCTCCTCATCTGTAGCGGAATTGCCTTATAGGAATATCACAAGTTACAAAATATGCAATCAGTGGGATCGTAAGAGGCATAGCCCTAAACACCTTTAAGAAAAAACAGTTCTACTCTCCTCCTTTACATAGGAAGGCCATACAGGCTGTCCTTGGGCTGAATTTGTAGCTACTGATCCACTCATCTGAGATAGCTTTCAAGGCAGCTCTATTACTGCTATGCTTAATTTGTAAAGGATGTTTGTTGTTGGAAGTGGGTTTGGCTATGAACCTATCCCTTCAGCGAGTTTTATCAATTCGTTAATATAGACCAAGGTCATGTGGATGTTTGTGATGCTGCTGCTGCAAACAAGTCTGATTCCTTCATAGCATGGGAGGCTACATATAGGTCAGTACAAGGATCTGATAGGTCACAGAATACAAGAATAGCTGAGCTCATCTTTCAGGGTAGCCGAAGGTTTTAAGATCCTTGATTTTCCTAGCAATCTGTGCGTCCTTTTTAGTTGGGTAATGTTTGCACTTGCTACTTGCTGATGGGGACATAATATTCAATACTAGGTCTTAAAAGAGAGGAGTATATTAGAACTGTGATACCTTTAGATCTGGAGGAATTTCCTTTGGATAACAGTTGGACCAAATAGAAGGATTTCTTAATTATGGTGGGTAAATTAGAACAAGTTCCCACATATGTGCCAAGGTCTCTTATAGTAGTGTCAGTCAGCAGTGTAGTATTGTTTATATGATAGGACATGGGAGTGGCTCATAAGTTCCCACATATGTGCCAAGGTCTCTCATAGTAGTGTCTGTCAGCAGTGTATTATTATTGTTTATATGATAGGACACGAGAGTGGCTCATAAGTTCCCACATATCTGCCAAGGTCTCTTATAGTAGTGTCAGTCAGCAGTGTAGTATTGTTTATATGATAAGACACGGGAGTGGCTCATAAGTTCCCACATATGTGCCAAGGTCTCTTATAGTAGTGTCAGTCAGCAGTGTAGTATTGTTTATATGATAGGACATGGGAGTGGCTCATAAGTTCCCACATATCTGCCAAGGTCTCTTACAGTAGTGTCAATCGGCAATGCAGTATTATTTATATGATATTATGTGGGAGCGGCTTGCTTGCTGAATAGTAACATACTTACTTTTTAGCATTTAGTATGAGACTTTACTGAACACCAGCTGCCGTTGGGGGGAATCATATAGCTGTGTCCTGTATGGCCTTCCTAGGTTAGCAAGCTTAGTATAGCCACACTGTTAAGATATTGGCCAGGATGTTAGAATAGATGTCAAAGAGAAGAGGCTCCAACTCAGGACACTGTAGTTACAGTTATACATTTTGAGAGGGTACCCACAATTTTCACATCTTGGGTTCTATCACATAGCCAGTTTACAGCTCAACAGGCCATGTAGGTGTTTATAGTGAGTTTTACTAATTTCTGCTGTACCAACTTGGGGATGTTATCAGAAGCCTTGTGCAGACTGAGATAGGGAGTATGCACTGGGAGACCATTGTCTACTGCCTCAGTGACCTTTTCAAGGTCAGTAATGTTGCCTGTGACTGCTTGTATGAAATCAGATGTATTACTTTCATGGCTTTTCATATAAGGCTGGTGAGACTGATGGGTCTGAAGAAACTACCCTTATGTAGAAGCATAACTTTGGAAATTCTCCTGGTTTCTGGAACAAAGTCAGCGGTTATGCTAAGGTTGGAAAGATTGAGAAAAGGTTCATATAATGTATAGTTTGTTATATTTTTGATTTTTTCCCCCAAATCACTCTCCCATGAAAAAACAAAAATTTAAAGTCCTCTGTTTTGATAATGCAACCATTGAAGTCACTTGTCATAGCAAATTATTAGGGATGATAGTGAATCATTTTAAATTTGACCTGCATATACAAAATTTCATTAAGAACAACTCATCAAAAATTAGGGATACTTTACAGAGCCACTTTCTCATACCCAACTAAAGATACACTTGCCATTACTGATCTACTCCCAGCACTTCCTTATGGTGCTTGCTCCCATCCTTACTAACCTTCAGCCATCACAAAAATCAAAACTTGAACAATGCTGTAACAAAGCTGCTAAATTTGCCACAAATACCCCTTTTAGAACCCACCACTGTGTAGCATTAAAGAGCTTAAATTGGTTATAATTACCCCATGAACTAATATATGCACAGCTTACCCACCTATAAAATTATTCAGAATCCCTCTACTCGTCCAGAACTAAATAACATTCTATACTACTGTGTTCCTTTGGTCATTACAGTCTAGTGAGCAATAACTCCTGTCTGTCCACAAACCTGTCAAATGTACTGGGCATTGTCTCTACTTGTACCATGTTGCTAAGGCCTGGAACTCCTTCTCTCTATCCATCGAGTCAGCACCCTGCCTCCCATCCTTCAATACCATTCTGAAAGACTTCCTAGCCAAAAGCTGGCTCTGTTCATGTTCAACACAAGGATAAACTATATTTCTACATGTGAACAAATACCTATTCATAATTTACATCTCATTACTCTCCCTTATTCACTCATTTCCTTACCTCTATCAATTTCTGTCCCTCCTGGCTTTCTCTCTAAATATACCATAAGCCTGTTTTTCTCACTTCTTACAATTCCTGTCAGTATTGTACTAGCTTAGCTTTAATTCCTCTAACTGGCTTGTCATATAATGTGTATCTATTCTTAAACAATGTTTTCATATATATCTAATTTGGTATAATTATTTAAACTGCATTTGTTTATTATTTTTAAAGACTATAAATTTATTGTACTTAAAATGTTTTTGTAATATTTTAGAGGTTTTCTCCCTGGGCTTCTGCTGAAAATGGGCTGCTACCCATTTGGTCTTTCCCGGTAATCAAATGTTGATAAATAAAATAAATTATATTTAAAGCTGATGAAGATGCACCCTGGTATGTTGTTAGACCCAAATGAATGTATTCATTTTAACTGTGGATATGGATTCTAGGGCTTGTTGTGTAGAAACTTTAGGGGCAGAGTAAAATTTGAACTGTATTTGTTTGCCAAGGTATCCACCATGTCCTTTGGGTCAGGATCTGTGGCAAGGGTTGGGCAAAATGGGCTGGCTGTTTATGATGTGTGATCAGAGAAGGCATACTTAATAAGCATTTAAACAATCTCCCAGTTGCAGCTGATTAAATGGCAGGGTGAGAACTGTAACAAGGAGCTTTTTCCTACAGTATAACAAAGTTGTCTGGTATGTCATATGTCTGGCAATTAGTGCAGTAGATTGAGCCTCTGAAGTGTTAACAAGCTGCTTCCTGAAGCCAAGAGTTTAGGGTTTGATTCCTTCCACCTCCATTTGCCTACTGTGTGACGGAGCAAGTCTCGCATAGGTGCCGGAACCATAGAGCAAGGAGCCCCCCCCCCCACTTCTACAGCTGCAAGACCTGTAATCTCATGGAGGTTTCTTTAAGGAGGACTCATAACACACTAGCGTGATAACGTGTATTTGAAAACAAAAGTGCGCGGGAGCTTTTTGGAAGAGTTAGCTGATGGAAGGTGTGTTCTGTTTTAGCTGCTTTACTTGTGGAAGTGGAAGGTATGCTCCGTTTTAGCTGCTTTGCTTATGGAAGTGGAAAGTATGCTCAGTTTTAGCTGCTTTGCTTATGGAAGTCCATTTTAGCTGCTTTGCTTATGGAAGGTGTGTGTGTGTGTGTGTGTGTGTGTGTGTGTGTGTGTGTGTGTGTGTGTGTGTGTGTGTGTGTAAAATGGCCATTTACTTATAACCCCCTGGTTAGAATTACCCAGGCTCAAACCCTGAACCGTAGATAACAGCCTGCATTCTCTACCCATACCACCACTTGTGATTCAAGGAGTTGAGTCCATAGCTGTCAACTGTTTAGATTGTCATATAATATTTGGCTCATACTTTTGGTCTGTTCCTCTTGGAATTTGTAGTTTTCTGGCAAATCAGTGAGAATGGAATTCAGTAAATAATGATGGCCCTTTGAGTTTCAGTCTTCCTATCTTTTTAGGAAACGCATGGTAACACAAAACACTATTTTAGCAACTTTGTAAGATTATACAAGCAGTATTTAAAATGTGTCCCTGGTTTTCGTCCTTTGCCCCCCCAAATAAATTTTGGCTTTTTCCAGATTTCTTCTTTTGTGAAATTGAGATCTTTAGTTGCGTCAAGTGGATGGTGCAGTGGCAGTGTTGTTGCCTCACAGCAAGTGGTTCTCTGGTTTGATTATCAGCTGGGGTGCCTTCTGTGTGGAGTCTGTATGTCCTCCCTGTGTTTGTGTGGGTTTCATCTGGCTGCTCTGATTTCTTTCCATCTTACAAAGACATGTCTGGAGCATTTCTGTTTGGGCCTCTGCTGAAAATTATCTTTGTTCCTAGTTGACTTTCCCAGTAAACAAATGTTAAATAAATAAAAAATTGACAAGGAGCTTCAGGGTAAAAAAAGTTTAGTGCTGCTTATTCCAAGTCTGTTTGCATTGTTAGTAGCACAGCAGGTAGTAACTTTACTTTTGATGCAGAAGGATGTGGGACCTACTCTCACAGTATGCAGATATATCGCTGATACTGTACAGTGTTGTACTTTCAAGGGAGTGGATGCTGCAGTCCTCTGAATGTCTTCCTTTGGAGGAGTTATCTAGTAACTGTCAGTTTGCCATCCATTCCCTATTGCAATATTACTAGCTTATCCTTTCTGTAACAGGCAATTTATTTTTCAAGGGCAACAGACACTTTATTTGTATATGAAACAATGAAATATAAAGTTGTTTCCTAGCAGCAACCTCTTCATTAGTTAGAGATCCCTTTAATGTGGAATTATTTATATGACTTACTGCAGAGATTTTGCACATTTACTGATATTGGTGGATTGTAATGACAGAAGTTTGGGAGGCCTTTTATGGTTGGAATTTTCTGAAATGAGTAGTTTTGTCATTATTGGTTCATACATTTTGTTTCATTGCTTACTAGAAGACTGTTCAAAACTACAAATTTAAAACACGTTCTAACAACTGGTGCTGTATTATACAAGGAATATAAGTTAATACAATCAGGAAGGTGACTCTAAGAATGCATACATGTATGCATGGTCCTAAAAATGCATCTGAAAACAGCCTAGAGGAAAGTCTGAAAGGCTTAAAATCATGGGAAAATGTTAAGCTTTACTCTTGTTACCAAAGCAATGGATGAAGGTAAAACAGTTCACACCACATTACCTTGACCTGGACAAGCCTTTGACACAATCCCCTACTCAGGTGTAGTACAAACGATGAATAATATAGGAGAAAACACTTGCATCACTAGCTAGAGTGCCAACTTGCTCACAGGATGTACAAGATCAAAATAGGGGAAGAGACCAGTCACCAATGGAGTCCCCCAGGATTCGGTACCAAGACTTTCTGTTTGGCATATACATCTCAAAAATAAAAGGAAATACCAAAGGGCTTTGGCCGGCTAAGTTTGAGAAGACTACAAGCTAGGAGCAGTTATTGAATGCCCGAATGACTTAACCATCATGCAGGAAGGTTTGTCCCAAATAATAACTGGTGTCAAAATCATGACAATGCCCTCTGAGAACTGACCCAATTGTTTGCCATTTGGGAACTTGTGTGTACAGTGACATAACTTGACCAACATGTGCCCAGAGTCATAAGAAAGTCTTTCTATATTGCACAGCTTATAAACAAATTGATTGCGACTAGATCTAGAGATGATGTTGTCCCCCTTTACAAACCTGTCTTTTTTAGGTCAGTCATTTTGTATAATGCCCACTTTGACATGCATCTGTCCAGCCCCATGCAACAATTGGAATACCTTCAGAGGTACCTTACTAAATGGATACAAGTCCTAAACAATAGGTCTTGCATGGACCACCTCAAAAATGTATTACTATACTCAGTATCCTACAGAGTGCTTAGAGGTGATGTGTCTGGCATACAAGGCATTCTCTGACCTAATACAGATGGACCAACTGAACATCATCAAGTCAAATGGCATCAGAAATATTCATTCCAGGTATCTAAACTGAATGTTGTGGAGAGATGGATATATATCACAGAGGCTACCACTGTTCCAGAACAGAGACTCCATAAAAATAAAACAAAGCTCATCTGTCCATATTCAAATGCAACTTGGATTTAAGGGTGGGTAATAGAAAATGTACTCCAGGGTTGCCCCTCATGCCACTAATGGATAGAGACAGTTCCTAAATGCTGTATCCCATGCATGGGTCCCCTCAAATTATCTATGGTATGATCACAGTTATTCTCACTAGGGCTAATATACAATTATCAGCGATGGAACAGGTAAGACCAATCAGAAAATGTTAAAGCTTAAAATGTCCTCCAAGTGAACCTGTGTTGTGGTAGTAAATAGTTATAAAAAAATTGCCCTTTTTAGATCACTAACTGCCCATCTCACCCTCCGCCCCCCAGTCTTCACCAACTTCTGGTGCCTATGAAGTCTCGTAACCAGACAGCGGATCGGCCCTAAAAAGGGACACTTGTGTTCAATGGACTTACCCATTTAACAAATGTATAGAATAAAAAAAAATATACAAACTTTTTTTTTGCATTTTTCTTTTGCATTTCTACAACTTGAATAACAGTATTTATTTAAGGAGCTTTTTTGTTTCTCCTGAGAGGCCTCATGTGGGAACATTAATGCATATAAAATGTGACTAATTTTTCCAAGTCTTTTGGGTTTCTAATACCATGATAAGAATGAACTCCATTCCTAAGTCAAAGTGTGATTAAAGTTCATGAAATTAGTATTGTGTCAATCTTTGATGTTAGCCAGAAGCTTTTCGCAGCACCTGGAATTTGCCCAGTATTGATTCCTCCTGCAGTTCATATGGAGTTACATGTATCGGTAATATAGCTAAGTACAATTGTAAATTCTTTTTTATAAGACCCATTGCTCCTACTACTATTGGAACTGTCTGTGTGTACGCCTTCCACATTACCCTCATTTCTGCCTACAAATCCTGGTATTTTATAACTGACTATAGCAATTACAATGGTCACTGCTACTTTTGTCTTCATTTCATAGATTACTATATCTGTTTTTCTCGCATCTAGTTTTTGAACTGTTGGTAATGGGTGATCCAATGTGATATAAACTGCATCATCTTCTATAATGCTTTGTGACTCATGTTTCCAATGCTTCTCAGCTACTTCAATGTTGTAATGTTTGCACAGTCCCCAATGCAGCAATCTTGCCACATGATTATGCCTTTCAGTATACAGTCCTTCTGCCATTAGTATATCACAACCATCAACAAGATGTGCGACTGTTTCCAATTCTGTTTTACAAAACCTACATTTGTCTGTTTCACCCACATGTTCAATGGACTTTTTAAACCAACGAGTACGTAGTCCGCTATCTTTTGCAGCCGATATTAACCATTCATCTTTTGGTTTAAATTCACCTCTCCTTGACCATTCCTACATTTGATTCTGATCAACATGAGGTTGTTCCAATAGTGTTCTATGTTTGCAACTATATTTATGCATTTTCCACATTTCTTGCCTTCTCATCCGATCTTTTGTTTTTGGCATATTCAGTTGCTGCCTGACTTTTATCTACTTCTGGTTTGATTTCCATTCCCATTTGACACCAATATGCTTTTGCTAAACTAAGCAAGGAAGTCACCTTAGACTTATTCTCCTCATGTTTTAAAACTTTCACTATGTTTGGGTCTTGTGAGGTCAGCAGATATGTATGCAGTTCTCCGATTGCAGATCTATACATGTAATCAGTTCTGAGGAGGCCCATACCTCCTTCAGAATGGGAATATATAGTCTTGGTATACACTGATTTTATAAATTATTTGATGACCATGAATCATCCTTTTTGTTTTCCTGTCCAACTGATCCAACACCTTTCGGGAGAAGTCAGTCACTCCAAAACTATATGTTAGGACAAGAAGAGCAAATTGGTTTATAGGGTGGACTTTGTTCCTAGATGTCAGCTCTATTTTCAGTATTAATTCTAGTCTTCAAAAATATTCCTTACTAAGTTTTATTCACATTTGTTCATATTTTGTTGATCATCAATTCCCAAATATTTATACACTCCCTCTTTTATATCACATTCTTTTCCCAGGCTGATGTTTTCTTGGTTCTGCAGCTTTCCTGCTTTAAAGGTTGCTTTTGCACATTTATCAAGACCAGGTGGCATTCTTATATCCTCTGAAAAAGTTTTGACCACTTGCGGTTGTGCTTTCAATTCCTGTTCTGATGAATTAAACAGTTTTAAATCATCCACAAAAAAGAAGATGAGAAGTACTTACACTTTGTTGTTTTCTGGGAATGTGATTTCATTGTGGACTAGTGCAGTGCATCACTGCATTGTTGGGTATTGTTTATTAGTATTCTGACATAGATGAAGGATTTATAATACACTTTAGTGACTGTGGCTTATTTAATTCATGTTCTGCTTTGTATTTCTAAATGGCGAGAGCAGCTTGCCATAACAATATATGCCTGAGTCACAGCTCACAACTACAGTAGAGGTTTCTTCCCCGTATTTTCCCTGAAGAGAGACATCTGAAGCAGCCCACAATTAAATAAATGGAGTGCAGTGAACCAGACTAAAATTTCTGGGTGGTGGTCATCTTCACCAAACTGTTCCAGTCGGTCTTCATTGTGCATTAGTGCATAAGAATGACCTTTTATTAGTAAGTGCACAAATGTAGGGAGTGGCTGTCTGGTTCCATTACAAGCAAATAATTTACTGGAGCTTGTTTTTACCCCCCCCCCTCAACCCCCAAAAAATTAGGTAATGGTATGACCGTGGCCTTACTTATACCAAACATTGGCTTGATATCAGTTGAAAGAATTTACCCTCATGGGAACATCCAAAGAAAGCTGTGGAGGTCAGTTCAGAAATCAGACATCTGATCTTCCTGCATATCGTATGTATAAAGTTTACTACTGCAGTAGTTATCTAGTAAGCTGCTATTGAAGCATCTAATGTTATGGTCAGTTGTCCACTCACACAACTGCACTTTATCTGTACTTTTTTGTATTTTTGTTTGTTTACCAAGGTAGTGCACTGACCACTTGCAGGCTCAGCACAGATTACATAGTTGAACAAGAAAAGATCACAAATAATAATAGTAATTAAAGAAATACAGTAAGTTAGACAGTACAATTATAGTACATGTTCACAAGTCTTGTGCAACAGAAATTAATGCGGTATAATATAGTAAACAAATACATGGCATACATTCATCAGAAGAGTTATGACCTTGGCAGTTACTGTAATGTAAAGGTTAGAGCTTGTTGTATGTAAACTTGCCTATTGTATTAAAACATGAGCAAAGACAGTATCTGTGTATTAAGCAAAGTAAAAGGTTGTTGTCTATAAAGTACTGTAAAGTATTAATATATTATACCAGTGATGGTGAACCTTTTGGGTTTGGCATGTCAGAAATTCAGAAAATGCCTAACTTGACTCTGCCACCCCCCCCACCCCCACCCCCGCAAACAAAACTAAAATAAATACAAATAAAACAGTATAACTCTAAGTACATCAGGAATAAATCTCAAAAGTAGCAGGGACAAATCTAGAGGTAAGAGACATGGACAGTTTTAAACTACTAGTGCTATTAATTTGAGACGCTGACAAAAAATGAATTTGAATTAATATATATTTTCTGAAGTAAAACCAGTCTATAAATCTAATTATTGTCTTTAAGTGTAAAAAGTTGCCAGTTTTAGGAGGGATTAAGGGCAGTTCAGAGGAATGTAAAACAGCGCACACTTAGAAATGCAGACTACTTGCTGTTTGCAGAAGTGTAACCATGAAGCAAAAACAATATCAGTACTGCCCTTTGTAGACTCTATCAAGATAGTGTACCAAAATAGTCCTTGAGGTTAATAACTTACTTTGCAGCAGTGTTGTTGAACTGGCTCCTGTCGCAAAATAAGTCAACGCACTTTGCTTTTGCATTCATTGCTTGTGTAGTTTCTTTGGTAACTCAGGTGTTGAACACTTGTGTGTCACCCAAAACGTCATGGCGTGTCACCTTTGACATGTCATAGGTTCACCATCACTGCATTATACACATCTAGAGTGGAGATTAACCTTGTTTAAGCAGGAATAATGTGAATTAGACTCTGAATTTGTGTAGAAGGACACTTCTTTTGGGCTGGAAGAAGGATAATGTCAGTATGTGTGTGTATACAACAACAGAGAAACTGTGATTGAGCAGTGCAGCTTAGTTTTTGGACATTGTAGAAATGGGTATGAGGTGGACCGGATTTTGGTTGTAACTGGAGGTACCTGAGGTGAGTCTGGAGGAGAGAGGTCATGGTGATGTAGTGTCCTGAAGGAGTAGTTTGAATGTCAATGAATGTAGAAGTAGGTATACTCTCTGTACTATGGGAAGCCTTTTGAGTTTAGTAATTGTTAGACAGTGGTGTTCTTGACATGGGAAGCTGACCATGAAGTGGCACATTTTGTTGGTGATTATTTGTAGAGTTAAGTTGTTATTTGAAGGTATGTTAAATAGTATCTGGGCAAACAAGCTGCCTTGTTTGCCTATGAGTGCTCTGACAGACTGATAGGAATTGCAATACATTTTAAGCCCAGAAGAGATAGCTGACTTTTGTTCTGATATTTCTCTGTGTGTGTCTGAAAGTTTTTTCCCCTTGTTGTTTGCTTTACACTTAGCGCTGTTGGCAAGGAAAATAAGGGACACTCAAATCCGAGGATGTAATTGGTATGGTAATAAAGAAAAGTTCGCTGTATTCACAGATGGTGGTGTTTAGTACTTGGTAAATACAGAAAAGGATCTTTATGTTTGTGACAGTTTCAGATCTTTTAAGGATATAAAATAAATGAAGATAAAACAAAGCCTAATGCATTAAATTATGTACCCACACATGAATTGGTTCACCAGTACCAATAGTTATGGTAAGAGAGTAAGATAAAGTACTTTGGTGCATGGATTATAAAGGATTATGTTATGGCAGCTAAGGATAGGTGGCAAAAACTAAAGATAGAATGGATAGTAAAATACAAACAGTGGATATGTTTGCAGTCCCTTTAGTTTTACACAAAGTCAGGAATATTTTATCAACCAGCGAAGTTGTGGACCATAATTGAAAAAGAGCTAAAACTTTGAATGCATGTAAGAGCACAGAAAGTATATAAAAAGAAGCTAGATTTTATTGGTGAAAATTAAAGGAACCAAGGTATAATTAAGGAGGGAAAAGTCATAGAGCGAGATGAGGCCAAACAGAAGTTTGGAGTGTGTGTTGGAAAATGCCTTCCATACCAGGGATTGATAAAATGGTGTAGGCAAAAAGGAGAGGATAGGGAAGTGTTAAGGGAAAGACCAGCTCTGGGTGAATTTATAGTTAAATCTAGAACAGAAGTTGCAGTTAAAATGGGATAATTAGCAGGATAGGTTAGAAAAGACTGTGAAATGAGAATAGAAAAACAATATACAAAGGAATAATGTGAGAATATTGTTATGGCTCTCAAGCATGCAACAAAATCTAGAAAGTTTAGGATTTTTCCATGGAAGTGTTTGCATAGGTATTTTTATACCCCAAGTAGACTTCAGAGAATTTTTCCACAGATAAACCACAATTGTTGGTGGTAAGATCAGAAAAGAGAAGGGGTACTTCAGAATAGGTTTTTTTGTAACTGCAATGAGTTGGTTGATTTTTATAATTTCCTGTGGGGTACTGTCAGAAATGTTGGGAGAGCAAGTTATGGTAATTAAGGAAATGATTATATTGAGCTGAGATATAGAAGCTGAATTGCCTAGACAGTCAAAACTTCAGATGTTAATTCCTCTTCCATGAGAGTACTGAAGAAACAAATGCAAACAGGCTTAGTCACCAGAATGTGTCATCTTTAATTTATGATCAGCACTTCTGTCCACCAACTGGACTTCAATCAGTTCAACTTTTAAATAACAGCTTTAACTCATGGAAAAGAAATATATACATAAAAAGCACACAAAGGATCATAAGTCATGATTGACAAACTCATACATGCTGAGCCTGGTCTACAACTAAAAGCTAGCCTGATGGTAAGGCAAGTCATTTTTTTAAAATCCAAGCTTAAAGTAAGAAACAGAAAAAGTACTAATAAAAAAATGTCCAAATAAACTGAAGTGCTGAAGCAGTAATTCACTACGAGTCTGGCTCTAGATAGGGACATGGCATCACAATATTCTCTTCACTAAAGGCTATTTATCACCAAGATGACAAGAAAATCCATCTGTGATGATGTGAGGTATTGCCATCTGTGCCAGGGAGAATAGGGCAATGCATATGTAAAGTATTCCAGCGTAGTTAGCTGGAGTTTTGTAAATAATTTTGTGTCATTTGACTAACACACTGACTTGTGCATATGCTTGAGTTAAAATGCATCAACAGTGTTGTTATAACTGATTAAATGTTTAAACAAAGAATTCTGGAAGGGAAGAGTAGAAGTTTTTGAAATTGTTATATAATTTTCAAATACTGCAACAGATCTTAGCAAAGCTCTGAATGTGTGTTGTACCAGAGTCTGGTGATCAGATGTGATGTCATTCTGTAACCAGTGCTGAGAGGATGGAAGTCACCCAACAGTTTATTTTGTTTTCTTTGAAACCTGATATAAAAATCTGGCAGTTGTCACAATTAGTTGAGTTCAGTTCAGTTAGTTTAAAACTCATCATCTTGCCTTGTGGAAGTAAGCATCTCAGCATCATATCTTGCCTTGCTGTATTAATTATGTTAGCTAGGGAACAGTTATTCCTTAGACAGTCAAGAAATACAGTGAGATTAGTTTAGTAGTATTTTTCGGCATCTGTTTGAATCTGTCCTACTGTTATTTTGTTATTTTTATCTCTCCTATGATTGAAACTCTGATGTTTATTGTACTTTGATATTTAGTATTCTCATGTTTTCTATTTTATTATTTATTATTAAATATGTTTATACCTTTTATTGTGGCTAGTCTTTTCGACAATACCTTTAATGTCTTGAGAGTGTCTGTGCTTATTTTAGTGACGCCTTGGCCTCTCCGAAAAGCCTGGCTGCTTTGGTTACACTCTACCATTTACGTTAGTGTTGATTTTACTTTGTATAATTGGATACCCTTGTAAGAGCCTGACAGTGGTTGACTGGTAGCAGTGAGGTTACCTTATAGCCTGGGCAGAAGGGGTACAGCTAGTAAGTCTGTACCAGCCTTTCCCAAAAGTGTGTGTGTGTGTGTGTGTGTGTGTGTGTGTGTGTGTGTGTGTGTGTGTGTGTGTGTGTGTGTGTGTGTGTGTGTGTAAATCAAATACCCAGGTGTCTGTGTGTCAGCTACTTGGAACTGGGACACAGTGCTCCAAAGTGAGTCTTGTTTGGGATCTGGAGAGACAGAGAACCCAGTCTCATTGGAGCGTGTTCCCTGTGTGCGCTTGGGGGAAATTGTGTTTGATGCAGAGAGCTGCATTTGAAAATACTGTGTAAATTCATTCCTGTTTTTAGTGACCATCTCTCACTGGTGTCAGTGGTGATGAGTGAGGCTCCTTGATTACTGGCCCGAGTAAAGAGAGACGGTCACACCATCCAAAAGAAGTGATAAATTAAAACACTAAAAAAAAAAAAAAAAAAAATCAAAGAACTGAAGTGAAGAAAGGTGTGCATTTGTGTGTGGGCATGCTTGACAACAGGTACATGAATCAAGAAAACATTATCCACTATAGTGACCTTGGAAAAGAAACAATGAAAAGAAACATCACAGATTAAAATACTAAATATCAAAATAAAAACTGTAATCATAAATGTATTAAAAACAAAAAAAAAAGAAAAACACTTTTCACCCATAGGGCTTCATCAGATCACTGTTAAAAATGAGCATCCATAAATACAATCAATAAAATGTGTGGAAAGAATGTAAATGACTATACATATGTATGTGTTGTAGCAGGAAAGAAAAGCAGAAAGCATAAAAATATGTCCAAGTAAAGTGAAGAAAGAAGCTAACATGTCATGTCAAAGCCATTGACAAAATAATTTGTGGTCCAGTTTCCTAAGCTGAAGAATATTTAATTGAACAAGCATAATTGAGTCCAGGTGGGTTGTAGACTGTAAGGTGAATTTACCACTCCATCTCCTCCTTTTCAAGAGTGGCATTACAGTTCACCTTGAGTGGAGCTATCCTGTCTATCCAAAACATGAAAAATAAAAAAAGAATGACCTGGTGATTCTTGTTTAGTGTAGTTGTAATTTTAGATGTGTGTTGGGCTATTCTCCTTTGAAACTTAAAAATAATCTTTCTTATAAAAAAAAAAAAAAAACTTGACACTTGGAGCATTGGCCCTGTAAAACAATATTTTCACTGTTGCAGTTCCGTGACACAGTGCCCTTTTATTTCTTACCCGGAATGGATCAGATGAAAAAAATCTCTGCAGCTCATGAAGTCACAAAAGGCAGAAAGGGGGTCCACATTTAAAGATACCAAGCCTCAAAATGCTGTCTTTTTGAACATCCCTTCTAAATAAGACACAATGTTCAAACCTTTTTTGAAAACAGAAGAAAACCGAGTTCCAGAATCATGCTCACCATTCTGCTACTAGACATACTGGACCAGCTGTCACCAGTTATCCTTTTAATCTCTTGGGCATCTTTACTAAAAGTTAAGGTTATACTTCTTTTAATTTCTCTTTCCTTTGGTAAGTCTGGAGACTACTGAAATCATATAAAAAAACTTCTTTGTGATTTATATAAGGAAGTGTCTCCCTTGCTTTAGGTCCTTAATAGTATCAAAAATACATCTGATGGTCCCATTTTGATACCCTCTCTCAAGAATATCTCTGTGGATGCCCTGTAGGTTCTTTAGAAAATTAGCTGTTTCACTGGGCACACGAGAAATCCGCATATCCTTTATTATATTATGCTTAGTCATTTGTGAGTGCATGCTGCTGGCATGAAGCAGTCTGTTTATCTGGGTGGGTTTGCGAAATAAGTCATTGTAAAGGAGATGAAGTAGCAGTTTGCAACCTTACTTAAAATATGGATTTCCTGTAGTTTATTCTGTTACTTAAAATAACTTGAAATCAGTTTAGACTACTACTAAAAACATTGTTGCTTTGTTACCATTGCCTCTCAGGATGAGCATAATTGCTGTTTTAAATAAGCCAATGTGATCCCAATTTAGAGTGATCAGACCCCCTTCTAAGTTTCCCCCCTATTCAAACTCCTAAAATTAAATTCATTTTCTTCCATAGCTAAAATAATTTCCATCAGAGAAAGAACCTGCAATCTCTGATCACAATCAGATAATGCCCTCTCACCAAACCTCATTGCAATAATTGTACTTTCTTGACCTTAAATCTAGGAATCCATTCTGGACTCCATCAGAAATTTAGATAGATACCTTGAATTCAGAATGGTATTTAAGAACCACCTACAAAATGTTTCCCAACTGCTAGTGTTTTAGGCATGACTGTATTACCTGACATAACAAACCAGTCAGGCATTCCATACATCTTAGAACTTAATTTATTATATATGCCTTTAAATATGTCAGTCTTTATGGCTTCTGTACAAAGCCTTAAATAGAAGTCTTCTCTCTTTCACCTCATTCTTTTCCGTACTGTAGGACTTGTTTTCCCCTCTTATTCAGTTTTTTTTCTCCAGCTTTCTCCTTTTATTTCTTTCATTTTCTTACTCATCAGTTCTACAGCTTTGCTTCCTTCATAAGAATGTGTATTTACATTTGATTTGATTGCTCTTCCTTTGATAGAATGCATGTTTACGTGTGATTTGATTTATTAGATTGCTGTTATATTCTTCTAATTTTATACTGCATTCTGTATGCATGCTATTCTGTAGGTCAGTCTTGCTGGTTGGTTTCTAATTGTATTTTTATGTTTCCTGTTTTCAAATAATACATATTTTTTATTTTGGACTGAACATGCAAGAGATCCATCTTTTTCAGTGTTTTAATCCAGTCGACAAATTTAAGTAAATTAAAAAGTAAAGGAGATAGCCCAGTCCACTGCATTATGACACCCTTTGGAGGCTCATAGTTACATAAACAGTGTACATACCAAAAACCGAGCTGTGGTTTGTGAAATACTACAGAGTGCAGCGGATGGATTTAGGCACCTGCATGAAAGGATGCACATGCCACTTAATGAGTGTTGTACTCCCCGTTTCAGCAGCACACTTCAAAATAGCAAGGAGTAGTAATGAAATGTCTGAATCTGTCAGGATGATGGCCTATCCATCAGTTAGTTTTTACCTCACTACCACTACCACCAGTAGAGTGGCATTGAAAAGTAGTTCTCTCCTGGAAACCGGATGGGGCTTGCACTGGGTGAATGGAAGTGCAGTAGTCTGTGGGATGGAAGGAACAGATGTGCAAGTTGACAAATGGCAGGGGGGTGCTGATGGCTGGTAGTCATCAGAAGAAAACAATATCATCATTCTCTTTCAGCTTTTCCCGTTAGGGGTCGCCACAGCGGATCATCTCTTTCCATTTCTTCCTATCCTCTGCATCTTGCTCTGTCACACCAACCACCTGCATGTCCTCTGTCTCCACGTCCATAAACCTTATCTTAGGCCTTCCTCTATTCCTCTTACCTGGCAGCTCCATCCTTAGCATCTTTTTCCCAATATACCCATCATCCCTCCTCAGCACATGTCCAAACCAATGCAATCTCGTCTCTCTTGCTTTGTCTCCAAACTGTCCAACATGAGCTGACCCTCTAATATACTGATTCCTAATCCTATCCATCCTAGTCACACCGAGTGCAAGTCTTAACATCTTTAACTCTGCCACATCCAGCTCTGACTCCTGCCTTTGTCAATGCCACTGTCTCCAACCCATATAACATAGCTGGTCTCACTACCCTCTTGTAGAAACTTCCCTTTCACTCTTACTGGTACCCGTCTCACAAATCACTCCTGACACTCTTCACCACCCATTCCACCCTGCCTGTACTCTCTTCTTCACCTCTCTTCCACATTCACCATTACTCTGAACTGTTGATCCCAAGTACTTAAACTCATCCACCTTTACCAACTCTACTCCCTGCATCCTCACCGTTCCTCTACCCTCCCTCTCATTTACACACACATATTCTGTGTTAGCCCTGCTGACCTTCATTCCTCTGCTCTCTACAGCATATCTCCACCTCTCCAGAGTCTCCGCAACCTGATTCCTACTCTCACAACAGATCACAATGTCATCTGCAAACATCATAGTCCACGGGGCCTCCTGTCTGATCTCATCTGTCAACCTGCCCATCACCACTGCAAATAAGAAAGGACTCAGAGCTGATCCTTGATGTAATCCCACCTTAAACGGATCTGTCACTCCCACTGCAGTCCTCACCACTGTCACACTACCCTCGTACATATCCAGTACCACGCTTACATACTTCTCTGCCACTCCCGACTTCCTCATACAATACCACAACTCTTCTCTAGGCACCCTGTCATATGCTTTCTCCAAGTCTACAAAGACACAATGCAACTCCTTCTGACCTTCTCTGTATTTCTCCAATAACACTCTCAGAGCAAACATTGCATCTGTAGTGCTCTTTCCTGGCATGAAACCATACTGCTGATCACTAATCTTCACCTCCCTTCTTAACCTAGCTTCTACTACTCTTTCCCATAACTTCAAGCTGTGACTAATCAGTTTTATCCCTCTGTAGTTACTGCAGCTCTGCACATCACCCTTATTCTTAAAAATAGGTACCAAAACACTTTTTCTCCACTCCTTAGGCATCCTCTGACTTTCCAAAATTTCATTAAAAAATCTAGTTAGAAATTCCACTGCCATTTCTCCTAAGCACCTCCATGCTTCCATTGGTATGTCATCTGGGCCAACAGCCTTTCCATTCTTCATCGTCTTCATAGCTGCCCTTACTTCCTCCTTGCTAATCTGTTTCACTTCCTGATTCACTATCCCCACATCATCCAACCTTCTCTCTCTCTCATTCTCTTCATTCATCAGCCTCTCAATATACTCTTTCCATCTACTCAACACACTCTCCTCTCTTGTGAGTACCTTTCCCTCACTATCCTTTATCACCCTTACTTGCTGCACATCTTTCCCAGCTCTGTCCCTCTCTCTAGCTAATTGGTACAGGTCCTTTTCTCCCTCTTAAGTGTCCAATCTCTCATACAACTCTCCATATGCCTTATCCTTAGCTTTCGCCACCTCTCTCTTTGCCATGCGCCTCATCTCCTTATACTCATGTCTACTTTCTTCATCTCTTTGACAATCCCTCTTCTTCTTCGCCAGCCTCTTCCTATCTATACTCTTTTGTACTTCCTCATTCCACCACCAGGTCTCCTTGTCCTCCTTCCTCTGTCCAGATGTCACACCAAGCACCTTTCTAGCAGTCACCCTTACTAGTTCTGCTGTAGTTACCCAGCTATTCGGTAACTCTCCACTGCCTCCCAGTGCCTGTCTTAACTCTTCCCTAAACTCCACTTCACAATCACCCTTTTTAACTTCCACCATTTAATCCTTGGCACAGCTTTCACACTCCTCCTCCTCTTCTTGATCACCAACGTCATTCTACAGACCACCATTCTATGCTGCTTAACTACACTTTCCCCTGCCACCACTTTACAGTCTCCAATCTCCTTCAGACTGGCCCTCCTACATAGGATATAATCCACCTGTGTGCATCTTCCTCCACTCTTGTACGTCACCCTATGCTCCTCCCTCTTCTTAAAATACGTATTCACCACAGCCATGTCCATCCTTTTCGCAAAATCCACAGTCTGACCTTCTGCATTCCTCTCCTTAACACCATACCTACCCATCACTTCCTCATCCCCTCTGTTCACTTCACCAACATGCCCATTAAAGTCCGCTCCAATCACTAGTCTCTCACCCTTGGGTACACTCACCACAACTTCATCCAACTCACTCCAAAATTTCTCTTTCTCATCCATCGCACGCCCATCTTGTGGAGCATATGCACTAACAACATTCATCATTACACCATCAATTTCGAGCTTCATAAACATCACTCTGTCAGACACTCTCTTCACGTCTAAAACAGTCTTGGCATATTGTTCCTTTAGTATAACCCCTACCCCATTTCTCCTGCCATCCACACCATGATAAAACAATTTGAACCCGTTTCCTAAACACCTGGCCTTACTTCCCTTCCATTTGGTCTCTTGCACACACAATATATCAACCTTCCTTCTCTCCATCATATCAGCTAGCGCTCTTCCTATACCAGTCATACTGCCAACATTCAAAGTTCCTACCCTCACTGCTACACTCCTAACCTTTCTCCTCTCTTCCTGCCTTCGGGCATGCCTTCGCCCTCCTCTTCTCCTTCGGCCAACAGTAGCCCAATTTCCGCCAGCACCCTGTTGGCTAACAGTACTGGTGGTGGTCGTTGTTAACCCGGGCCTCGACCGATCCGGTATGCAATTATGAAAAGTTCTCCGCATCAGTAATTTTTGGCAGAAGTTTTACGCCGGACGCCCTTCCTGACGCAACCCTCCCCATTTATCCGGGCTTGGGACCGGCACAAAGAAATGCACTGGCTTGTGCATCCCCAGAAGAAAACAATATGTGATTAAGTAAAAATAAATAAATAAATAAAGTCATGGTAACCAGAAAATGGCCCAGTGAGGAGGAGCACTGTGCAAGGAAAAATAAGCTACACTTTTTTTTCTTCATGATTTGCTACAGAAACATACAAGTACATGTTATACAGTACTTTGACAGGATGGGCTTCCAACATTGTGACTAATATGTGAGAAGCTGATTCTGCCTGATTGTGATTTCTTACTTTATTTTGCCTGCAATAACTGCCCAATTGGACATTTTTGAAGGTTGAAGTCTGCTGGAAGTCTCTCTCTTTGTAATGAACTGTGAACATTTGAAGTGGTTATTTACTTTTATTTTCATGAAATGTGTTCCCTTTACTGTGTCCAGCATTCTTGCAGTTTTCTCCTAACTTCTAAGCTGATGTCCTGCAGTGGATACGAAGGGAAGCAATGAGCTGGATTCCCAGATCAGAGAGAACTACATTCCCATTTATTTTCAGTCATGAAAAGGAAGTAAACCCTAAAAAATGCAAATCAACAGAAAATGATGGAAAATATGTATTATCTAAATTAAAATGAGGACACAAATATTCTGTGAGAGCTTCAGAAAGGTTCAGCACTGGCAAAATGCTGTGCACGGCATTTTTTTTAACTGTGGAATGATACTAGATATGCACCTAACCTAATTGCTGTTGCAGATATTCTAGTCCAATAACTTGAACTTCCCTACTCTGTGGCATAGAAAGCCAGCATCAAGAATCACCACAACTGGTAAATGAGCAGATCAATAGGATTCCACCCTTCCCTTTGGAGTTAAGGGTCAGGATGACCTGCAAGCTTCTAGGAATCATTTAATTAAATATGACCAGCCAGCTGTGTCTTCTTACTCTTAGGTTTCTTGTCTGTAGTATTCCAAAATTAAATTACCAGGTTTCCCTTTGATTTTACAATCCGTTCGTATTTTGAAGAATAAGATGCAGATTGTTCTTTAAAAAAAAATAAAAAGCTTTATTCAAAGATGGATAAGTGGAATAGTCATGAAAATGGCTTTTTCTGATATGAGCACTACAGTCAAACAGTGAGTTTTTATAGCCATAAAAACAGTGGGTGGATCCATTGGGCAAGCTTCTGATGGGATGTAATTGGTTGGGTTGGCTTTACTGTATTTCAATAGTAGGGTTAAGTTCTAAGACTTGCCATTTGGAATCCAACTCAGTCTTAGTGAAGGAACATTTTTTTAAATATATCCAAATGGTTTAACAAAATGTTTAAACAAAAGGTTATCAGTGTATAAAAGAAAGCCCTTTCACATGATATGCTTCCTTAGATCCATCCGCAAAGTACATACAGTAGTAAAATCAGATTATTTAGCAAGAGTGGTCAGTATAAAAGGTTTAATAGTGGGCGAATTATTAGGTAGAATGAGCCTTGCTTCAAGATTGAAGTGACTGCTTTTTAACACTTGTAATAACTTAGACAAGTAAATTTTAGTAAAATTCATGAATGCTTTAACTCTTAATTTGACACATTATTACTTAGTGTCCATGTTTGCAACCTGCTTGGCTAACAGATTCTTAAGAACTTTTAATTTAATATCAGAAATATGGTATGCCATTCAGATTTTTAGGCAGCTGGTAGATTTTCCTATGTAGAAACTGTTACAAAGTGTACATTGTGCCCAGTAAATGACCATTTCAGTATTGCAATCACTTCTTGAAGAGTTGTGATGTGTTTTTTTTTTTTATTACTGTTAGGACAGTTAAAGGAACTTTTCCTACTTATCAGCTTGCAATATCTGTGGTCTGGTAGTCCGCATTTAAAAGTCCCTTTCTGTGTATTGTCTTTGGATTGTTTCTTCCCTTCTGGGTAGTCACAAATGCTTTTCCCTTCTTAAAGACAAATTTTGGTGTGACCCTAGGAGCCTTTCTAGCTGCTTGCTGTGTCAGTAATGATAGTCCAGTTAGTGAGAATTGCTTCTTTTATTTCATTGTAGTCCATTTTGTGTGTGTGTGTGTGCGCTATGCTGTATTTTCTTCCTTCTTCCTGTGGGTCTCTGCAGAGCCCTCTCAATTTCCTGTCTGTGGTGCTGAGGAGGGAAGGGTTATTAATGAGCTTCATACTCCTGATAGGGTCAAAGATTTTGTTGAGAAATTTCTTGCAGTAGCCTGTTGCCAAAACATCTTTTTCTAGGTTGATCCAAGTTTAGTGTAAAATCCCAGGTATCTTCGGAAACACACAAGATCCTCATCCTTTGAGATTTGACCACATTTGTCTTGGTGGATGCATGCTGCTGTTAAAGAAGTAGTTGGTTTACCCTTGTTGGCTTCCTGTACATATTATTGCACAGTGTTTTGGATGAGAGATTTGTGGTAATAGTCAGATTAAGGAAGTTTACAGAGTCATGACTGTGGTTAGTTGTAAATCTCAGAAAGGTGAAGAGTTGTTAATATAACTGTTGAATTCTAAGAGCACATTTTCTTCTCCATCCCACACAGTAAATATATCATCACTAAACCTCAAGTAGCATTTCATAAATCCTCCTCCCATTTCCAGTACAGTATTTGCTAGGCTGGGGGGCCATGGCATCCCCCTCCTCCCCATTGCTGTCTAGGTGGATTGTGTGTAGTACTTGCTGTGGAATAGAAAATAATTATTGTTGAGGAGAATGTCCAAACGTTTTGCTAAAACATCCAGCTCTTCAGTGAGTGCAGCTCTGTCTTTCAAATAGGCTTTTAGTACTACTTGGATATTGAACTGATGTGGGAGGACAGTATATAAAGCCTCAACATCTGTGGTGACGAGTATTGTATCATGGTGGACCTAAATCTTTTAATAAAAAAGTGTAAGGTGCCTGATTTGAATGATCTGTTGCTTTCTGCCAGGGGTTTATTTAATGTTCAAGACAGATGGAAATCAACTCTGTAATTGAGCCACCTCTTGCAGTAACTGGTCTGTAGGGTGGCTCCATCACATTTTTGTGGTTCTGGAATCCTGAAAATATTTGGTATTCTGGGATGAGGTATGCCAAAGAATTCAGGCAGTTTGGAGCTTATAAGATTCTCTTCATAGAATTCTTCTAATGGTTGTCAAATGAGTTTGTAGGCTTCCTCCACATATGCAAGATTAATTTTGTTATAAAACTGTTGATTGTTCATCATAAACTCAGTTTTGTTGTTATAAGAGTCTGTATCAGTAATTAATCTTTGAATAAAGATTTTTTTTAAAAAGGAACAACCTGTTTCTTATTCTATGGAAAGGATTGGATGATATAATCAAAGGTAAACCTGATAATTTTGTATTAGTACAGGCAAAAAACTTTTAGAAATAGAAGACATTTTTGGCAGATCATATGTAATGAAATTATACCTAGAAGCTTGCACTGTGTGGCGCGCACAGAAATTTCTGGTTATGACCAAAATGACATGTAGTTCAAGTGCTGACGAACAATGGAAGAGCCTGGCAGGGTAGATGAGAGTGAACATTCAATGCTGGATCATTCATCTTTATGGTAAGGAGAAGTGGTTCCAGTTGGTTGATCACAACCTTGTGTGGCAGCGAAGAGCCATAATGGTTGATGTGGTCTTGGCAGTGGTGCTAGTAAGCTTTAGACATTTCTGCATAGGAAATGCAGCACACCCCTACAGTGATGCAGATGGTCACATCAGCCTCTTGGAGGGAGGCATTTTACGTCTCAGTAGAAACTCCCCTTCCATCATGCTAATGGCAACCTCCTGGAGAGAGTCCTCTAGAAGATCAGTAGAAATGGCAGCAGCTGGGGTTTGGCTGAGGCAGGAGAGGACCAGTGATGATGCTAACCCCCTCCCCCAATGAGTTCATTGGGCTGTTTCTCTGATTGACCTGAAAAATGTGCTGACAGCAGTCAAACTGATAGTCCATCCAGTTAGTGCAACTGAATTGCCACAGGGCCACTGTTAGTGCCGTTGAGATCAAGGATGCTAATGTAACATCGTACTGCATCTTGGGTGTGTACAATAACTCCTGCCACTCTGCAGCCACCTTGCAAGTTCCAAAAGTACTGCCTTTGGGAGGTACATACACAGCCCCCTAACAAATGGCTCACTGTTTATGTAGCATGGAGCTCACCAGGCTCATAATGCTGCTAACTGCAGCCTAGGTTGCCTGCATCCCCTAGGATAGGTGAGCTGGCATCAGCCAGTTACTCTCATCCTCCCCCTTTGGTACCTGCAGCATCTCTGCCTCGAATTGCACATGGGTCATCTGGGTGCAGTAAGGGCTTTATCTCTCTGTGTCATGGGGACACTATAGATATAATATTCTTAATTTAACCTGCAGTTATTACTTTAGAATTTATGTTAAGGAATTTTAAGGGGATTCAACTCCCTCATAAAAGGAAGCTGCCTTTGCATCTATTCTTTTAGTCCAAAACCCACCTAGGCAGTCAGCTTCAGTGGCGTAGATAGATAAAGCCCTCTCTATGGCTCAGACACTTGGCAGAGCTGGCATTTAAGGAACGGCTTACACATTCTGGTAGCGAATATGGAGCAGAGCCTGCCACATACTGTCACAATCCTTTACAGGAGGAGTATCGATACAAATGCAAGGCTTGAGTGAGGACATTAGACTCCCTAAGTTAGCGGTTGATGGTAGCCTTCAGCTCAGGTGAGCAGAAGCATGTGTTCACTTAAGGAGCACAGTAATGGGCCTCTGCAGTGAAGCAGATGGAGTGTCCCCTGTCCAAGAGCAAGGTTAGAGCGATTATAAACTCTGTAATTGCCAGGATTCTAGTTAAGAGCACAAACCAACATTACAGCTGCTTGAATGAAAGCCATCTCTGGACATTTCTTGCCATAACACTGAGTAAAATTTTTCACTGCTGTGTAATGAGTGGGTTGTGTTCATTTGAAAGAGGCTTGATAATTGACAGTCATTGAGTCAAACAACATAGAGAGAGAAAAAAGATTTGTTTTTGTTTTTTTTATTTTACATTTGTTGACTGGGATAGTCTGACTGGATACCTGTCCATTTTCAGCAGAGGCCTGCGGAGAAAAGCTCCATACATACATACATACAGAAAAACTGTTAAGTTAAAGCACTGTTACAAATACAATACATAGGATAAAAGTCATTCAGTTGCTCAAGAATCTCGTATGCTACAAAATCAATGAGATGATGTTTACAAATTTCACATTCTGTTGCTGCAGGTTCTCACAGAAACAAACCTCAAGGTTCTAAGAATCAACATTAAATAAACACATTTTTCTGTATGTGCGTGTTTGTGTGTGTGCATGTTCAAAAGACAAAATTGACACTAAACTTTTGACTTTATTTCATCAAACTAGATCCCAGACCATGGTTTCAGATCAAAGGGCTATTGTTAATGCTAATCTTGAAAATGTTATGAAGTATCCAAATGGATCAAAAAATAGTTTTTAAATTGTAAAATATTTCATCTTTTGTCTTTTTTTTTGTTTTTTGGCAAATAAATTAAAATAAAGTGACCAAATTATGCCAGCTTGCTGAGCCTGAAGGAAAGTGTTGCTATGTGTCCCTGTGTAGGTGTGAGACCTGTATGCAGGAAGGTGTGGCATGTGGGCTTCAGCTTGCTGAACAAAGCTTTATTGCCGAGCTAGGCATAGCAGATACATGGAAGCATGCACCCTTGCAAGAGTCTAGCATAATAGGCATAGTGTCATGCTTCCTGGCTATCGGGGAAAAGTTTGGAGAAGAAAAAAAACTTGGGTCTCCACAAGATGACATTCTGTAAATTCTCACTGTAGCCTGCCTTGCTAAGTGTTCTGGGGCACCATGAACTAAAATAAATGAATTGGCCAGTGGGATAAAAGGGCTTGATGTTGGCAGGGAGATCTGGTGCCAGACGGAGCATTAAAAAAGTAGTAGTAATCTGCCCTGGAACACTCCCAGAGATAAAGATAACATAGTGGCACATCAGTTGTTTGCTGCCTTTTGCATTTGGGTCAGTAACCTATGTCACTTGAATTAGTCTTAGACTGTTGCATGGTTATTGTCATCATTCTGTGATAGTGTCATAGTGGAAGATCATAAAAATATATTTTTGCAGGGAGGAAAGCATTCTGCACCCCCCTCCCGTGAAGGGGGTCACAAATCCACCCCCCAAGATATCTACATCTTGAGGAAAAAGGAAATCCCCAAGGTATGTCAGTCTTCATCTTTAAACAGAAATCCATTTCTTTCACAAATTAGTGATCATTAATAATAATGATCACTAATGTGTGGCAAACAAGCCTAACCCCAAGGCCCCATGCCTCCTTTCAACAAAATGCTTCTTTCATAAATGAGTCTGTCAGTATTCTTCCTTCCTTGGGTGTTTTATGGAAGCCGTGTACTCGCTCAGTTATAGTTGAATACTGAAGACTTGATGCATGCAGCATAATACTGCTGCTTGGGTGTGTGCAATAACTTCCGCCACTCTGAAAGTGTACACATTCTGAAGTATCCCTGCCACTCTGGTAGTATACACATTGTGAGGTAATTCATGCCACTTTGGTAGTATACACATTCTGAGGTAACTCCTGCCACTTTGGTAGTATACACAGTCTGAGGTAACTCCTGCCACTTTGGTAGTATACACATTCTGAGGTAACTCCTGCCACTCTAGTAGTATGCACATTCTGAGGTAACTCCTGCCACTTTGGTAGTATACACAGTCTGAGGTAACTCCTGCCACGTTGGTAGTATACACAGTTTGAGGTAACTCCTGCCACTTTGGTAGTATACACAGTCTGAGGTAACTCCTGCCACTTTGGTAGTATACACATTCTGAGGTAACTCCTGCCACTCTAGTAGTATACACATTCTGAGGTAACTCCTGCCACTTTGACAGTATACACAGTCTGAGGTAACTCCTGCCACTTTGGTAGTATACACAGTTTGAGGTAACTCCTGCCACTTTGGTAGTATACAAAGTTTGAGGTTACTCCTGCCACTTTGGTAGTATACACAGTCTGAGGATCTCTAATTTGAATGTATCTTGAGTACAAAAATGCATTCTTCTTGGAATGAGTTTACAGCAGGGAAATTCACTTTCTATGAGCTATGTTAACTTCAGAACTATTCATATTATGCAAGGTAGTCCAGGGGATGACTCCCTGCATTGGGGATGTGTGGGTATCTTTGTCTTTATGGAAAACTTTAGTTTGAATTCTGGTGCTATGGTCTTTTTTGTCTCTATAATTTGAATAGAATTCAACGTTGTATGAATTACCAGGTGGCAAAGAAACTGTGAACATAGTCGCAGTAAATCCAGGCCTTCTTGATTTATCTTCATCATGCAGTTTGAAATGCTACATTTTTCTCAGGCTTCCTTGCACTTACTGCACATTTTTGTTTTTATCACAAAGTTGTGTGGACTTGTTGCCCCGTACACCTCATTGTTTTGTTTATATAAAAGAATTGCTGAAATAGGGTAGTAAAATAGTACTGAGGTATTTGGGGGGGGGGGGGGGGATACTAAATGCAAAATTGTATCATTTTACACCACACCTGTACAACATACGTGTCAGAAGTGGTCCTTCAGAAAGTTTTGCTATTGGGACCAGAACATTACCTGTAATCTGTATGTCGCAAATAAAAAACTTTATGATGGACATTATCGCAGATGAGTCGGAGTTATAAGCTCACAATTTTCAGTTGTGCCCTTCTTGTGTGTCTGTCTTTTGATGAATGTAGTAGTTGATATATATTGTCATTCAGTTAAAGAAAACTATTAATAAAAATTTTTATTAAGTGATTACTTTTTGTTTTTTTAGGATGATTACCCACTAGCCAGCCTCCCATTGCTGGGTTACACTGTCAGTACTCCAGTGGATTCAGACAACATTCTTAAGGATTATGTCTTCAAACTGCAGTTTAAATCACATGTGTACTTCTTCAGGGCTGAGAGCGAGTACACATTTGAAAGGTAAACCTATGTGTGCACTTATTTGTTTGTCTAGATGAGAATGAAGCTAGCAGTGGCAATTGCTAGACTGTAAGGCAGAGGCACGCAAAGAACATTTTTTTAATTTTCTGGAGGATAAAGGGCACAGCATGCTCTGTTATTGTGTGTTGTGTTTAAATAAACAGTTTAACTACAGTAACTGCTTGCTGCATTTTAGTCATATATGCTGAAGAGATTCATCCTGTTACTGCTGCAGTCTAACCATTTGGTTTATTTGACTCTGTTGTCAATAGATTATGATTATTAAAAAATACATTTTATCACAGCATGCTTGTGATGAAAATATGAATATTTTAAGATAGTCACCCATAAACTCCTATTTGTGACTTTCTTAGTTAAGGAACTTTTCCCTTGGACTAGCCACTAACCTTTTATATATTTTTTTTCTTGCCCTTTCCCTGCTGACAATTAAGCTGCTGTCATGAATGTACTTAGAGCCCATCCATGACAGCCAAGAGGGGGTTTACAATTTCTGACCTTAACCTCTTCTTCAGAGGCTGATGTCCAAGATTGCAGAAGAGAGTGCATGCAATGCCTTCTACTGTGACTGTGTACATATTTCTCCAGCTGCTTCATGAAGGGGACCACACAGATATGACGTGGTAGAACCAAGTGAATGTCCCAGACTCTCATTCTGCATGCTGTGTACCTTTCCTGTTGATGCTGGCTTTTCACTGTACTGGACCACCTTGCCTCCCACAATATATGAGCCACTATCGGGTCACTTACTGCTATACCCTCCTTTGTCACCTCTTCCATCTCCAGCAGTGCTACTTGCAGCATGGTCATCTGCTTCATAATTAGTTCTTTATTCCTGTGCACCATGAAGTAACCTTATAAACAGACAGTTGACTGGATTTCACTGCATTTGCTGTCTGCCTTTGCCTTTATTACCAAGAGCATTTTCTCCTAACAGATATATGGTTTATCTTTCCTTTGTGTCTGGAGTCTGCTAACCTTTCAGTTTGAACCAATGTTCTTTGAAGGAATACTGTGTAATATTTTAATTATAGTATCTTGTAGAGTATCTTTTTTCAGGTCATAGTCATGTTTGTACTTTTTGTTTATTGGTCTGGAGTTATATGTCATGTTAGACTTTAGAATTTTGCCAGAAGCTCTTGAACAGTAGATTGTATTTATAGTAGGTATCATCTTGGGACCCAGAGACAATTGTTTCCATGCTTCAGATAAAAAATGTGATCAAGACCTCATTTCACACTTGGTGGGGAAGGATCAAATCATAATTACATGGGACAATTATTTTTTGGCCTCTAAATTTCTTCCGCTTATCTTAGATGTCAGTACAGCAAGATACCCTGTTTACCAGTCTTTTTTGGTGGAGGATAGAAATGGTTTATTAACTGACTACCATAGAGGCCACCCAGTGGGTCATGTAATACATCTGAAAATTCAGCCTGGCCCACCACTAGAAGCAAAGATCAAGATTCTGTCTTCTACAAAGCTTCTTCACTCCATAAATACTATAAACCAAGTGCCAGAATTTAAAGAAAAAAAAACGTGGGATAAAACATTTTCAAATATTTTTGACAAGCTAATTCTTTCAATAGATTCTAAGAGCAGAAACATAATAATTACATGAAAAATTGATTCGGCAAAAGACTTAATTAAAAATGTTAAAATTAGATACTGTTGAATATACAGACTCACTAGGAAAAAATGTGTGTGGGTATATATACATTTTTTTTCTACATGCCTTCCTAGAAAAAGCATCGTAGTAAAATATTCTGATATTGTTACACCTACTGTTACATTTGTTAATTCTAGTACCGGAAGGAAATGAAAGTTCAGCAGAGTCCACTTTGAAACAGACCAGTGTATCACTGATCTAGTACTGCTCTGTACAAGGGATGTAAATTTCTAGGATAATCTGGTTGTGGTACCCAATTTAACAGGCACTAGAGGCTCTTGTAATCACAGAATACAAAAGAGGGAAAGCATAAATTGCTCTGAAGTATTGCATGTTTTCTTTCCTATGTATTTTTCTGTTTGGAACACACATTGCTTAGTAAGTTAGTGAGTAGTGGCTTGGTTGTAAGATCCTCTGCCACACAATTCCTGTGTCCAGGGTTCGATTCTGTCTTCCATAACTGTTTGGAGTTTGCATTTTCTCCAAATGTCTGTATGGGTTTTCTCTGCGTACTTTGTTTACTTCACACCTCTTAAAAACAGGCAGGTCGACTGGCTATACAAAATTATCCGCATATTACTTTTTTCATTGCCTTTGTGGGCCAGGTCATGGCTGAAAAGGATTTATGGACCAGCCTACTTTCTTGGGTAAACAAATATCAAGCAAATAGGTAAGTGTAAATAGTAAGTGTAGGGGGGTAGTTCACTGCAGGATCTTATAATAAACCAATATCAAATGCTATTGGAGATCCAAGGTCAGTACTTATTGAATGGGAAGAAATTATGTGAAGCAGAAGAGTTAAAAAAGGCACAAAACATGTTTACACAGCTCCATCACCAGTAGAAAATGTTGCAGTTCTAATTATTTTTTAAAATACAAGATGTCACTTGCATTCTAGTACATGATCACATGAAATCAGCTTGTACCAGTCATCTGTTGTGAATTTCTGATTGTGCAGTACGTACCCATTCCAAACTCTATATTGCAAGAAAGTATTGTGGGATGTGGTACTGCCTGGATAACCACAACCAGAGTCATAGGTTGGGGCAAAGAGCTAGGGTGGGGCAAAAAGAGCAGCTACCTCAGGCACAAGCTGTTAGGGGACTTGATCAGCAGGTGCCAATGCTGTGGGAGTGCAGTACCATCATTGCTTTATGAAACTATAAGGGTATTGAAGCTTCATAAATGAATACATGTTACATTTATAGTAAGCATCTTACTATAGTCTCATATTTTATTTGTTTTTTTGTATTGATGAAACTTAATAGAGTCTTCAATTTGGGAACATGTACAGGGTGCCAGATGACAGCTATAGTCCTGACTGCAGCATAGCATCTTTTACCTATTTAACAATGGCCATACTCAGATTCCCTCTGTTCTTCTCAATTTTCAGAGACTGGGAATTATTTTGAGCCAAGAAGTCTGTCATTTAGTTTGCCTAGCAGGTAAACTATGTTTTTTGTTAATCAGGCCTGTGCGTGTTTCTTCATCCTGCAACACTTGGCCATGTAATTAGGGTCTCTCTTCAATACTGCACATTTTGAAAGTAAAGTTGATGGAGCTGGCACCATTGTACCTTGTATCTAGTCTTATTTTATATTTTTGAAAACTAAGTGGTACTTGATGTCAAATGTAAGTCAGTACAGGTGTAGGGCATAATGGCCATTTCATTTAATCTTTCATTTAAAAATGCTGCAGCTAGAACTTCCAGGAGATGTCTGTCTGCACGTCAGTGTATTCAGAAACTGGAAATTGTAACTCCAAAATGTTTTATTCCTGACTTTGAGCAGTATCTCAGTGAATTCTTTAAAGGACCATTGTGCATGTCAATGGACAGGAGGTACTGAAAGTTTTTTCTTATAATACATTTGAGCGTTGAATGACAGACTACGCACTGAAGTGTTGAGGAAGATATGTCAGAACTACTGTGAGCTAAAAAAAAATCTTCCATAGAACTACCGTTCGTTCTTCATGAGGGCACAAGGTCCATCAGAAAGTGTTGATTGTGTTGGTGAATTAAAAACATAAAGATAAAGGTGATTTTGGTCAGCAATATGATACAGAATCAAGTATGGTTTTATAATGATCAGATGAAAAAGGTAGACTGCTGAGAGAAGCATATTTAACATAACATGAAATTATTAATGTCTGCTGAGTGACTGAAATTACTTTCTCAGTTAAGAGACTAACCTCATTTGGGAAGTAGAATGTAAAATTAATAAAAGCAGAATAAACATGGCAGTGAAGATTATAGGACGCATGTGATGCATGAGACATATTTCTGTTGAAAATTTCTGAATCTGTGTGACAGTAAGTATGAATCAAGTGTGTTGAAGCTGTGGCAAGAGAAATAATTCTGCTAAAATGTGCAGAATTGGAGATGGAATTTTGCCATAATGTATGTGATAAAGTCATAAAATCAGTTATTTATGGGCATACTAAAAGTGTTAATGTTGTGCAAAATGTAAAATAGCGAATCTGAAGTAAGACAGTCAGAAGTCTGGGTACAGAAGCTCAGAACTGGTAATCAAAGGTTGGTGTTAGACATTGGTTCAGAGTGTAATGTAATGCTCAGATGTTCAGAGCAATGAATCTGTAAGACAGCAAACTGAAGTCACTGATGTGCAAGCTGCTTATTTATTTGGATTGTCATCCAGAGCTGTTGGGTCAAAATTTGCTTACTTGTCAATGTAAGAATAAGAAATAGATAATGTAGTTTAAAACAGCGCGAATGAAAACGCAAGCTACACTGGTTCTTTTGACTTATCAGAAACTTGTTGTGGTGAGAGGAATTCATATTTGCGTATCAGCAGCTTAATGATTTGGTTAATGGCTATGATGCTGTAGCCACTTGTCTGTGCTATTTGCTAGGAGTTCATTAAATTTGGGTACTGCAGTGTTAACTCATGGTGCATGATCCATTAATGCTAAGGAGCAGAAGTGAAAAAGAGTTGAACAAAGTAGAAAATTGACACCAGTAAGAAGCACATTAAAACCAAAATTATCATGCTGACAGTAAATCTTTCTGTCGCAGTTTTTAAAGATAGAAAAACAGTCAATGAAAAGTAAACCCCTGGAAATAGGAATGGGGAAATAAAACCTGATCCTGTTGGACATTTATAAGATACCCCATTATGCAAGTATATGGAGTCTCTGCTTCAGTAAATTATTTCATGACTTTCAAGGCAAACAGCCTACATTAAAAAAAACTACAGAAAGTGACCTACAGCTGCAGTACTTTCATTGGATAAACAGCAAAGGGTATTTTTACAGTAAATCTGTCTCCAGTGTTCAGCCATATGAATATCAAAGAGTTAAAATTCTTACTACTTGAGTCTGAATTAGGAAAAGACAGCCAGATGAAGATCAAAGCATGCTACTCTTTCTTTGTAGATAACTACGCATTTGTGGAGAAAAAAGCTTTCACCTTGCTTTCTACATTTGGATTTACTTATCTCGCTAAGCAAACTTTTTCAGTAATAAAAAAATATATGGAGTCCTGTAAAAAGACATATAACACCCCCCGCTTTAGATTAATGTTTGCTGACATATGAATACAGCCCCTTTAGATTCATGTTTGCTGACATATGACTACAGACCCTATAGATTCATGTTTGCTGACATATGACTACAGCCCCTTTAGATTCATGTTTGCTCACATAACTACAGCCCCTTTATATTCATGTTTACTGACATATGACTACAGCCCCTTTAGATTCATGTTTGCTGACATATGACTACAGCCCCTTTAGATTCATGTTTGCTGACATATGACTACAGACACTTTAGATTTATGTTTGCTTCTCTTTCCAGTGAGCTACCAGTTTTAATATCTTCAAATGCAGAAGTTAGAAGTAGTGCCATTACAGCCACTAACTACTTAAGATGCCACAAGTATATATTTTGTTTGATATCATTTTTTACATTTATTGTATTTGTGTTTTAATTCACCATCCATTTGCCATTTTATTTTTTTCATCTTTGTTTTTAGCAATGTCATGATCAAATGATATGCTAGCCGACTCGTTGCATACAAGGAAGACAACTTGAAAGGAAAGAAAAAAATAAATAAAAAAGTGTTTCATTTACATTGGTTTATAATTCAGAAGAGAAAACTGAGAAAAAGCACCCACAAATACAAATGCATACATAAAGCAAAAAACAAGCAAGATATTTCTGAGGTTGTTAAGATGTAATTCGCTGGCTGGCAGATAAGCTTCAGATGTATTCCAAGGTGTTGCCCCAAATAATTTTGTTGTGAATATAGAAGTAGATTAATTTTTATTTATTACCCTTCCCTTGGCATACCTACCTAGCTAACAAAAGTGACAAAAGATAGGTAGTATGTTGGATAATAAGAGCATTCTGGTGTACTAAGAATATGTTATTGGAGTGTGTTTTTCATGAACTTGCTATTATGATTTATAGTCACAGTACTGTAAAGATAAAACCTATCAGCAGTCATTTCAACCTGTACCTTACAATCAGGAATCAGTGGCAATAAATGTAGTAGAAGCAGGCTTGAAACCTTTACTAAGAATTTTGCAATGGGTCTCTATGGCATGCCCACTTCTGTTACAATGCTTACAAGACCAGGAAATTTGAATGCAGCACTGTGGCAGCAGATTGGGAAAAGATCTAGGTTTATTCCAGTCTTAAGCAAAAATGATCTGAGGGATTGTGGAAATTTTCATACAGTTCTGATCTCACATGCTAGTAAAGGTTTTACTAAGATTATTCATTGAAGATTACAGTTGTGCAGTAAACAAGTCTAGGAATCTAACAGTGACAGAGAAATGTGCCATTTTTTTTATTTTGAATTTGTTAACTGGGATGGAGCATTGATTCGATTGGACCTATTTCAGTCTTGGTTTCAGCAGATTGGATATGTAAATGTCAGAGGGAGATGTTAAGTTCTATATACTAATCTCCCAGCACCCCACCCCACCCCAAGTGCAACCACACACACACACACACACACACACACACACACACATACACCATACTCCAAGACTGATAAAAGTTATTACAGTAATAGAGCATCATGTGGTCAAGATACTTTGAAGACCCTGTCAGTAGCTGTTTCTGATTTGACTCATAATCTTGGACTTCTAATTAGAGATCATCCAAGGCATTTGACATTTAATATCTATTTTGAATGGGAAAATTTTAAGACAACGTTCCGAAAAGCTGCATGACTTAGTTCAGCACTCTGAACTGTGATTACTAAAATGTGGTATGTAGGCAGTACAGTCAGAAAGGGAAGGCACTGTAACCTTATTCCTCTGCACACTTGCTACTTACATATACTAACTCTGACACTCCTGAACCGCAGACTAAGTGGAATTCTGAGGTTGGATGGTTCATAGTGTAGTACTAGGCTAATTGCCCTTGTGGGCCATTTTAAACATAGCCAGTTACTCCATGTGAGAATCAAGCCCTGCACCTTGTGCCTGCAAGGAAAATACCTTAACAATTATGCCAACCCCTGCAGTCTTGGACTTGGTGTGCAGTAAAACCTAGTCAGAGTTTAGTTTTTGCATTTCAGGGTGTTGAACTTCTATGCAACAAACTTATCTTGCTACCACCAAAAGTCTTATTAGCAAATACCCATGATGAAAATCTCTCAAATGATTAGACACCCCTAGCCTTGTTTAGTACAAAGTTAACCTAGTAAAACTTTATACAGTATAGTCATCTTATATTTAATTGAAAACACACAAAAGCGAAGAACTAGGAGCAAAAACGAAAATAAAGTTACTCAAAACAATTTATTAGCGCTTTCGGAAAGACTAGTATCTTTCCTTCTTCAGACAAACTCCATCTTAAAAATAAACTTTTTATAAACTTTCAGTAGCCATCACATGTCTCACTAGATTACAATTACAAATTTAAAGTAACACAAGATTTTTAAGTATCATTAATTTTAAATGTCACTAAAAAACAGCCCTTACTTAAACATACATAAATATAAAACTAGCCTAAACCTAACTCACTTAATAAATAATATTTACTTTATAACCAACTCCTTTTAATTCAAACTTAAAAATGAACATAAAATCAAAACTTTAAAAAGTTATTAAAATATATTATCTTTTCAGTGCTAAATGTTTTAAAACACAAAGAATAGATATATATTCATTAAGTCCAGGGAAAAGATGTGCAGCAGTTCTTATCTGCCAGAAAAGTTCTTCTCTTTCTAATAATATTTGCCAAGGTCCTGCTCTGAAATCATCGTTGACATGTTTTAAAACTGTAAAATTAAAACTATGGTCTGGGTACTCTGAAATGTGGCGTGCTAAAGCGTTTGTGGGATCTTTCTTAGAGATGGCATAAATATGTTCATACATGCGCTGCTTTAATTTACGCCCTTGTCTTACCAATATAAAATGCTGCGCATTTTACACAATTAGCAACATAAACAACTGATTTAGTATCACAGTTGAAGCTACCGATAATGTTGTAAGTTCTGTCATTAACAGAAACTGTTTCTCCCACATTATCAAGGGCTGGTTTTTAGTGACATTTAAAATTAATGATACTTAAAAATCTTGTGTTACTTTAAATTTGTAATTGTAATCTAGTGAGACGCGTGATGGCTACTGAAAGTTTATAAAAAGTTTGTTTTTAAGATGGAGTTTGTCTGAAGAAGGAAAGATACTAGTCTTTCCGAAAGCGCTAATAAATTGTTTTGAGTAACTTTATTTTTGTTTTTGCTCCTAGTTCTTCGCTTTTGTGTGTTTTCAGCGGTTTGTTTCACTTTAGAGTTAATCTTATATTTAATTATTGATCATTGAGCTGGGTGGCCTAATGGGCTAATGCACTGTGCTGTAGTTGACAGGGTCCTCGGTTTGAAACTTGGCAGGAGCTGAATATTTAGTTGGCCATGTGGCCTAATGGATAAAGGTGTCTGATTCACTGACAGAAATGGCTGCCACAGTACAGTGCACTCGAGACTACCTAATCCAGTAAAGCAAACAAAATAAAAATCAATATGTCATTAATTAAAAAAAGTTTCCCAATAAAGCCTGTCAGGCAAAACATCGTGACTGGTTTCCTACACCACTGAGATTGTTGCCAATTAGGAACCACCAAAGGAAGACTCAAAAGATAGTGAATTTAAAAGTGGTCAAGGTTCCTCCTTCAATGAAAAGTTAAAGGAATTAACTCACTTTTTAATGAACAAGTTCTGTACAGTAGCTAGTGAATGAATAAATGCACAGGAGACAGGAGAATTTGATGTCACACTGTATGCCTCATGGTTCTGTCACAGCAGCAAAGCAAACTATTGCATCAGCTCCAGTAACCTTTGATGACCTAAAACAGACAGTGAATAGAGCTCCCTCAAATAAAACTCCATGACTTGATGCTGTATCTGTTAAATTATATAGAGAGGTTCCTGTTTTTTTTTTCTTTTAGGTTTATAGGTTCATAGGTTCATACTAGGCTGTCTGCCCTGGGGCAATTATAAGCCTAGCCCAATTCTGTATGGCTTACGCCACCCCTTGATTTGAGTATACTGTGCCCTTTTTAAGGTTTAGTTTACTGTGCCTCTGTCTAATAGTGACACGGGAGTAATCCCTGGGACAAACCTACGATCCCCCATCCACCTATCGAGATTCTTCTTGAAGAGATTCAGTGAGGTGCTCTGCCTCACATGAACTGGAATTCTATTCCAGAGCGAAGGGAGCCTTTGGGTTATGAACCTGTCCCTCCAGCAAGTTCTATTTATTTCTGTGCTGAGGTTCAAGTCCCTTGAGCATGTGGCTCTAAGGGATTTAGATTTACTGAGGTGGAGCATGTCCATTAATTCTGGATTTGATATAGCTTTGTATGTCAGGCATAGATCGCCTCGAAGTAGGCGGTATGCAACTGAGTAGAGCTGGAGTTTTTTTAACCGAGCAGCATATGGCATCTGTTTGAGACCCTTGATCCTCTTGGTGAGATACTTTTGGGGTCTCTCTAATTGCTGCAGGTGTCTGGTAAGATACATCCCAAAAGGGGCATTGTATTCTATGATGGGCCTGATGAGGGATGAATAAAGGGGCACGATTACCTCTCTTGATCTAGATGTGAAACCCTTCGTGATGAGGTGGGCTATGTAGAAGATCTTTCTAACCACTTTGGCAATGTGGTTTTCAAAGGAGAGATTGCTATCAACTTGGGTCCCCAGGTCCCTAATAACTTTCTGTGTACTTAATGAGTTTCCGCCTATGTGGTAATTTGTGGGCACATTGTTTTTGCCAAAGGGTATGACTATACATTTTTTGGCATTTAGCTTTAAACCATGGCACTGGCACCAGTTATCTGTCTCTGTGAGACCTTTTTGAAGGATGTTTGTGTCGGCTGGAGAGTCGATTATGGTGCCCAGTTTGCAGTCATCTGCGAACTTGGTGAGCCATAGTCCTCCCACGTTTGCCTGTACCTCGGAAAAGTATATACCGAACAAGAATGGTCCCAGGACAGAACCCTGTGGGACGCCACTTGTGACCGGTTTCGAGTCTGACATGGCTCCAGCAACTCTCAGTCTGTGGGTTCTGTCTTTGAGCCAGTTTGCGACCCATCTTGTGACATAGGGGTTTATATTTAAGCTGGATAGCTTATCTATGATGCCCGAGTGGGGTATTGTGTCAAATGCCTTTGCAAGGTCCAGATAGGCTGTGTGGACTACCTTCCCTTCATCTATGGCTTTGGTGACTGTTTCGAAGAAGTCAACCAGCTTCAAAAGGCAGGATCTGCCCTTGACAAAGCTGAACTAGGTAGGATCTAGTGTCTGTAGGTCCCCAATGTCTTTGTTTATGAGCTCCATGATGATCCTCTCCATAGCCTTGCAGACTAAGCTAGTCAGGCTTATGGGGCGATAGTTTCCAGGGTCCGTAGAGGCTCCACCTTTGTGGAGTGGGACCACTGTTGCTGTACGCCATTCTGTAGGCACATATCCTGTAGTGAGGCTGAGACTGTATAGCTGTTTTATTTGAGGGATTAGTTCCTCTTGGAGTTCATGTAGGACGCAACCTGGGACGCCATCTGGTCCCATGGAAGCAGTGTTTTTTGCTTTGGAGAGGTCAGCCTTCACCTGAGCATCAGAGATGTTTGGGAGGCAGCCCTCTGCTGGGATAGATACTTGCTCTTTTGGGGAGGAGGGGGTGGAGAAGTTTGCGCTGAATCTGTCTGCCAGGATATTGGCGATGTCTGTGGGTTCAGTGTATTTCTTGTCGTTTAGAATCAACTCAGAACAAGTCTGGGAGTTGCATCCCAGGTTCCTAACATAACTGAAAAAAGCCTTATGATTGTCTTTGGCGTCCTGTGCAATTTTTCTCTCGAAGCTGGCCTTGGAGGATTTTATGAGGGATCGTAATTTTTTGCTAGTACTGATCAGAGATGCCTTCCCTATTAGGGATTTTGCTCTATCATGTAGTAGCTTCCTCCTTCTGTTGTACAGTTTATTTATGGCAGGGATCCACCAGACTGGACACCTGCCTTTGGATGATTGGGTCTTGGTTTTGTTTGGGATAGCATGATCCATGCACTCCTGGAGATGTCCGTAGAATGCGTTTATATAGGATTCTGCAGTTTGGGCCATAGTTTCCACTGGCCCTGGGGCCTTGAAGGATTCCACTTCGGTTTTGAGAAGTGAGAAGTTCACTTTTGAGAAGTTTTTCACTGTGGTTTTCTGGGCTGAGGGTGGGGTCGGGATGTGGACATCCAGTGAAATTAATTTATGGTCTGATCTTACCAATGAGGGATATACTTCTGGTGTGGAGCATAGAGTCCCCATGTTGGTAATGATCAGGTCTAGTATGTTGTCCCCTCTTTTGGGAGTGGTGACTAGTTGTTCCATAGCATTTGAGTTTATAATTTCCAGGAACCTTTGGGCTAAGGTGCTGGGGCTTGAGTAGTGCTCCCAGTCAATGTTTGGGTAGTTGAAGTCACCCAATATAATGGTGTTAGGAGAGATCTTCATGTTCTCCAATGCTTTCAGGAAAGCCGAGTGGGATTCCTGACTTTGAGAGGGTGGTCTGTAGGATGCTATAAACTGAAAAGCAGTCTTGCCCACTGTTAGTTGCACATGGATGGTCTCCGATACTTCGTGCAATGCCACTAACCTGGAGGTGTGGATATCCTTGATAAATATGTAAACTCCCCCTCCTTTTGTGGTTCGGTCCGGGTTTTGGGGCCGAAAAGCATGATATGAGGTATAGCCTGGTAGTGCTGGGGTGCTCTCTGGAGCTTTGAGCCAGGTTTCTGTCACTGCACAGATATCGATGTTCTCCATACTGAGGAGAGCTTCGAGTGCGTGCATCTTGAGGTTAAGACTTCTGGCGTTAAGCAGCATTACCCTTAGTTTCTTGTTCCTTGTGCTGTCTATGGGGGTGGGTTTGACTTTTGAGCCTTGCCTAAAAAGGCACTATGGGGGTGGCAAGAGCCTTTGCCAATATCCGAAAGCCCAGTGGTGACAGGTGCAAGCCATCCCTAGCGAAGCAACGTGGCTTGTCGAGCATATCATCCCAGGCTGACAGACACTGGATCCCCTTTGAATGACACCAAAATTTTAGCCAATTGTTAAAATCGATCATTTTGTCTTTGTACTGTGGCATCATTCTAGGTGAGGGTAAGATGCTGCTCAAGGTCAGGGTCATACCAGCCTGGGCTACATGATCAGAGAGCTCCTCTATGTCTCTTTTCATGTAGTCCAGGGAGGTACGTCTCAGGTCATTCACACCAGCATGTACAATGACTGAGTCATATTTGTATTTGCTTTGGAGTGACCTGAGTGCTTGCATTATGTGGCGGATCCTAGCACCCGACAGGCAGCTCACCGTGACCTTCTCTTTATTCAGCCTGGTGAGCGGGACGTCAGTGTGTCTGACAATAGAGTCACCTATTACAAGAGTATCAGGTGTGTTATTCAGCCTTAAGGGCTGTGGCTGCTTGGCACACTGTCTTTGTGGGCTATGTGTTGTGCGTGTTTTGTTTTGAGGTAGCGTTTGCTTGGATGTCTGCTTTGGAGGTCTCTGTTGCTTAGGTAGATTTTTATTTAGAGCCTCCGAGTATGTTTTTGTGTATTTATGTGTTTGGTTCGCTGATGTGGTGGGACTGTGTGATACTGGAATTGTGTTGTGTGAGGTTACCTTCTCGTCCTGACTGGTTACACCAGTTTTGAGATGAGAGAGCTCGGCCTCCAGTTTGGCTAAATAGTTGCATCTCTCACATATATTTGAACCTGTTTGGAGGAGGAGAGGGTTGTTTGTGTACATGAGACAGTTGTAACATTGCCTCAAAATTCCCAGATTCACCAGCTGGACTGGAGAGGAAACCATTGACTGACCTTTGGGCATGCTAGAGTAATATAGGGAAACTGAATTTAAGATGGACCAATAGAGGACAGGGTAATCGTAGAGAGTATAAGAGTAAGTAGTGCTTATGGTTTAATAGTGCAAACTTGTAGGATTACTTAATTGGACCAGTGAAGAGCCTTAGAATGAGAATATGGTGTTTAAATTGAGAGATAGAGCAGTTCTAAGGGAAAAAGTGAAGAGCAGACTTTGTGGAGCCAGGAATAGTTTAAACCCAATTAGGCGGCGCTGCCCGCTGTTGCGCTATGCACAAAACCACACAAAAGAGGGTTTTAATAGAGGAAGATGGAGTTAGGAATTGACCCAAAATGGCCAATAAAGCTACAGTTTCAAGTCAGTAACCACTCCCACAGGGGCAGGCAGGCTGCTCAATGTTTTTCACTGCCACTGATCAACAGAGAGACTTCCCTTTAGCCCAAGCAAAAAATGGCCTCCAAGAAACTTACAAACAATTCAAGAACAGCAAGCCTGTAACTGAACTTTTTTAAATCTCAGAAAAGTGGGAAAAAAGCAAGATTTTTTTTGTTTTTTCAGAGATAGCAGAGGTTCACAAGTATCAACAAGTTATAACAGTGCAGTAAATGACCCCACACAAGAGTGCTAGGCCAAAGACAGATAAAATGCAAGTTTTGAGAAAAAAACGATTTTAAAAATAAGTGCAAACAAGAAATTCAGTAAACAGCTCTAGGTTGTGTTCTAAATACAGTTACTAATGCAGAAATTAAGTTTAACAAGCCAGAAAATGCTCAAAATAGGCGGCTATGCAGAAAAACTTAGCAAATAAACAGAGGAAAAATACTTAAAATCTCAAAAGTGGCTCCTTTCTTCTCTCAGCGTTTTCTCCTCTTGGTGGGTGCTTCACCAACAGCCAACAAGCCTGAAAAGACGCCAAAACCACGAGGCAACCAGGTTTTAAGAGAGGAAGATGAAGGAGTTAGGAATTGACCCAAAATGGCCAATAAAACTACAGTTTCAAGTCAGTAACCCCTCCCACAGGGGCAGGCAGGCTGCTCAATGTTTTTCACTGCCACTGATCAACAGAGAGACTTCCCTTTAGCCCAAGCAAAAAATGGCCTCCAAGAAACTTACAAACAGTTCAAGAACAGCAAGCCTGTAACTGAACTTTTTTAAATTTCAGAAAAGTGGGAAAAAAGCAAGATTTTTTTTTTGTGAGATAGCAGAGGTTCACAAGTATCAACAAGTTATAACAGTGCAGTAAATGACCCCACACAAGAGTGCTAGGCCAAAGACAGATAAAATGTAAGTTTTGAGAAAAAAACGATTTTAAAAATAAGTGCAAACAGGAAATTCAGTAAACAGCTCTAGGTTGTGTTCTAAATACAGTTACTAATGCATAAATTAAGTTTAACAAGCCAGCAAATGCTCAAAATAGGCGGCTATGCAGAAAAACTTAGCAAATAAACAGAGGAAAAATACTCAATCTCAAAAGTGGCTCCTTTCTTCTCTCAGCGTTTTCTCCTCTTGGTGGGTGCTTCACCAACAGCCAACAAGCCATTAGCTGTCTTCATCACAGATCCTGATGAGCAAGGTAGCTCCCTTCTTAAAACTTTGATATGGTTTTATACCTTTCTGGCAGAATTAAGAACTTATAAAGAAAACATTGTTTTTAATTCAAGATGAGCAAAATTCCAAGTTATGAGCCTCATCATGCACTTCTATTTACACAGGTCCATTACCGTGTTTAGAGAAGTGACAGTTACTACAGATAATGGAGGATTCCAAAGACCAGTTAATGTCACTTTCAGTAGGTGAGGCATTTTATGTGAGGGCTTTTTTCCTTAGAAAATTTGTAATTAACAAACCAGTCCCTTTAGTGGGCTACTTCAACCAACTCAGGGATGGGCAGATTAGTAAAAGTATTTTCATTTAGGCCCGTAAAGCACTACAGGCCTCAACCACCTCAGCATTTTGCTTGCTTTGAAGGTCGTGGGAAGAATTGTTGGCATCCTTTTTATAAGGTGCAAGAAACCTCTGTTTTATTAAGTTTCAAATTAATTACAAGGCTCCTGCATTTTAGAGTTTCTTGCTGGCTTTGCATTCATAAATACCAGACGGTGACCAGGCTGACAGCAGTGTTTTTAAGTGGAGTGAAGTATCTGGTAGAGGTATGATTCTGCAGTCAGTGGAACTTTAAGGTATGTAATTTAGGACAGCCCCACCTTTCTTGCTTTCTTCCCAAGCTCTGTGAACACATGGAAAAGCTTTGGTCAGCTAAATTAGAATTGAAACACAGAACTTTGATTGTGTCTTTTTTCTCTAGGTGGTGCTTCTCCTCCAATTCTCATTAACCATCAAGCCCTAACCTTCATTTCCACATTCCTTCCATATTTCTTCCAGGTGGTCTGGACGTTGGTGGGGGGGGGGGGTAGATGAGCAGGAGCCATGTGTCACAGCTGCAATCCTGACTGGAGGTTGGACGTTTTTGATCCCTAGCCCTTATATCCCTTGTAGCAGCTGGTTGTATGCATGCAGCCTACAGTGCTGGGACACAAACATGGATTTCTGCGTAGTGGGCACAGTGTCTTAGCACATAATGCTGCCTGCTGCTACACCTGCCTATGATTGGAGTCAGTAGTAGAGCTGCTTCCCTCCTATGCACTGGGTGAGACGACATTAGTTGTTCAGTGCCACCCTTCCAGACTGGCACCTCCAGTGCAAGGGTTAATAATCAATCCCAGGTCACCTGGGTCCCTTTGTATTATGGAGCCTGCCATTACTGCAGCTTTTGATTGTTCAGACTAGGGTAAACTGGAACTTCAATTATGTATATATTGACTGTCAAGAAAGCTGTTACTAGGAAATGGAAGCATCAGTTCCCAAATTATGTGAAATGCAAGACAGAAATATTATCTTCACATGTGTGTTTGTAAGACCCTCCCTTAGAAAAGTGGTTATTTGCCAAGTGCATTTGAGGTGGGCTTCCTAAGACAGTAGTTCAGGTGATAGAACATTATGGGGTACCTATGCTCAAGAAATTGTTTAAGAACAGCTACAGTTGTTAACAAGTGAGGGTAGGGTACTCATGATGGAGGGGGGTATAAAAACTAGATACTGCACAATCTGCATTCACTGTTCCCTCATTGTGCAAGATCAAATAGAACCAAACCAAAAATACAGGTCAGCACTATAGCAAGTGGAAAGAAGTTTTATTAAACTAAGTATACATAAGATTGGTTTCACCACCTGTAACTGCCCTCAAAATAACAACCTATTGTTTATTAACCAGGTAACTAAACAAATAGGAAAATATGCCTTATCTTTTCTCTTAATATCAGTGCACCATGCCAGCAAAGTTAATTGCATTTTATGTAGCTGTGTGTGTGTATGTGTGTGCGTGCGCACATGCGCATGCTTATCTATATATATGTAGATAGATATATAAAGTGGTATAGCCAGTGAACCAGCATGTCTTTGGGAGGAAACGGAGAACCAGGAAAAAAAACCCACACAGACATGAGGCAGACATGCAATCTCAACATGGTGACCAGTGTTCAGGATTGAGTGCCAGATCCTTGGATTCACTGATTTGTATTTAATCTTATTGCAGTCAGAGGTAGCATATTTTATTTACTCTGCTGTTTTCCTATTTATCTTCTCATTTAGCATTATTCTGTTTTTGTATGACATTCTAATAGATTGTATTTGAGTTTGCAATATAGTTAGTTTTGACTGGGGGATGGCCTAATAGCCAAGCTTTTGACAACCCTGGCCACTATAGGACTTGCTGCTGAGGGTGTGGCATAAACCTTAACAGAGCACTTTTCAAACAGGGAAGTAGGAGACAAATTATAATCTGCTGTCTTTAGACTTTTTAAGTAGGAGCCTGTGACCACCAGTTTAAAGGCCTTGCTGAGGTCCGAAGGTAAGTAATAAGTTGTAGGTCCCCCTTAAAAGTAGACTGCATGTCTTTGCCTATGGTTATGAAGCCTCTGAGCCTGCTGACTGTGGTAATAATTCATACTTAATTACTAGCCATGTAGTCCAGGGCCATTAAGGAGCTTAGCCCAGTTTTCCAGTTGCCCCAAAACACAGTCTGATTAAGTGACTAGCTTAGAGTCACACAGTCGGCAGAGATACCAAATCTGTTTACTTCTACATACTAAGCTGTTTCCAGTTCTGCTTCCTTTGGAATTTCTGACTTATATCACCTCTACATAACTGCTCCCAAAGCAGTTTTTTTTTTTCATTTATAGCTAATGATTGCAGCTAATCCAGCGATGATAAAAATTGGCTGTAGATGATTGCTACTGTAGAACAGAATGAAAGATGATGAATATGTATAGTTTTTACAAAGATGTCTCGTATATCACAGGTCACTTTCTTAGTATGGCCTTAGTGCACTTCTGAGTAATGTCCCATTCAATGTACAGTGTCCTTTCTTGTACCCAGTAGAGCTATTCTTGTGTAATTCTGCACAATCAATACATTTTGCATATAAGACTATGGCAAAGCTCCTTTCCTGCTCTCTGAACCAGAAAGGGTGCTTCTTTCTTCCTCAGATCCCTGCACATTGCAACTACTTGTTTGGCTCTCTTGATTTTCTCCTCAGTAGCCCACTCTGACCAGTTACATTTGCATACTTGAATAACTACACGTGTGTGTTCCTACCTCCTGTAGCTTCTTGACCTTAGCACAGCCTGTTTCTAGCATAAGCCCAGGACCAATTTTCACTGCAGCCACATATTTTCTTTCTACTTTGACCTGTCCTAATTTCTCTTGCAACTGAGTTTGCTTCTGTCAGAATCACTTTCCAGATTAATCTGAACCAGTTAGGCTACGGTTGCTTCTAGACTGCACCTGCCTGCATCACTTTTCAAGCTAGCCTTTCTTGCTCCTGTTAAGCTAAGACAATCATCCTTATCTACCTCTCATTTCCTATGCTTGATCTCCTTGTAGCCATAGGCTTTACATAGCTATAGTCTCTCTCTCTTTCCAGGATTGCTTGCTTCTGCCTTTCCTATCTACTGCATTTCACTTCACATCCTAATTCTGTTTTCATTGCTTCAGCTACCTGACTGCATTCCCTCTGCATCCTCCTTTTCTCAACTACTTCTATCAACATTGACACTACAGCCACTACTTTCTTTCTAGCCTCCTCCTCCCTACTTAGATTATCTGCTTCCCCACAACTCTCTGTCCTTACCCAAATTATCATCTGCCCCCACCCCCAGCAGAAGTGTTGTTTGCTGTCCTATTCCTGCATATACATTAAACATAACAGTATATGCAGTACTGTGCATACCAGACATCCACAGCTGCTACACATCCAGCAATTTATGAAAATCCAAACCAGAAGAAAGAATTATATTATGGCTATAAAGAGTCAGTAATGCAATACAACAAAGCAATGATATACCACTTACTAACTCATTATGATATATGGGTTTTGTATTTCAATCTGAATCATTTTTCTCTAACTCCTGACTTTGAGCATTACATTATATTTCTAATCATGAATTATTCTAAAATGTCCTAGTTAACTGTGAACAGGCAGCATTTCTGTATGTTTAGTTCCTATAATAGTTCAAAGCTAGTGTTTAAGAGCTTGTTTATTAGTTCTGACAGTTACTAGCAAGAAAGAGCCTTCTCTTAGCAGAAACGTTGCATGTTGTTTGCTTTAACATCTGGCATAGGAATGGAAAAAGCTTTTATATGCTCAAGGGGGACCAGCAACAAAATCCATTTCGTTTCTCTGAAGTGTGTGTTTGGACATAATAAAATTTCCCAACACTTTTCTGATTAAACATATCACTTCTGTTTATCTGAGTGGAATATTTAACCCCCCCACCACCACCACCACCATTTTAAAACAGTATGGACTATTTAAGGAAAGGATTATGTTAAAAAAGGTTAAATTAAAAAAAAAAAGTTCAGAGTTATCCATGTTTGTACATTAAAGAAATATGAAAATTATATGTGCACTACACCAGTACACAGTTATTTGGAAGCTGAAATGTAGACTATCTACCTGTGTATCTATCTTCCTGTGAATGGTGGTAAGAGGGAGGGGGCTATTAATACCATGAAATGTCCAGCTAATGCTGTGGCAGTACTCTGCACATAAAACTGCTTAGGGTAAAATGAACAGGAGAAGAAATCGCTACCACTCCAGCATCAAGAAAAGCATACCACAGATATTATATTACTAAAGACTACTAACTCCTGTTATAAATTTCCTTACCTGTGAAAGAACTTATGTAGTAACCTTTTCTCTCTACCTTCTTGGATTATTACTTCACAAAGACCATGACCAGAACTGTGTGCAACTCCATTCACATTTCAGCTGTAGAATGGCTGGGCTGTGGAGAATTCAATATTTTATCCATTAAGCTACCCTCATATGCACATACACACAAGCAGGAGATAAACGTTTTTCAAAAATCCCATCCCCAGATCGGTTACCTTTTAATTAGTTTTCATTAATAACCTCATCTGGATGGCACATACTAACACCTGGCCTAACATGTTTAGTTTCTGTAAAGGTGTCAACTTCTTTGCTCAAGTATTAAGGATAAAGCCAAACCCAGTTTGGGGGGGGGGGGTAAATGTCCAAAATCAGGAACAATTATTAAATGCTACTGTAATTCATTTAAAAAGTTAATAGAACAGGTTTTACATTAACACATTTTCTCAACAGTAAGAAGTATGAAAAGCTAATGTCTGAAATTATTGACTGGCTGTAATCTTCAGTGATTTACCTGAAAAACAAAAATTTTATGAGAGAATAGGGCAAAAATATGAGGCAAACTCAGGGATATTTGAGAGGTATAGGCATGACTCTATTTCAGATGATCGAAGTTTCAAAACTTCAAATTTCATATGGCCGAGACCATATGATCGAAGTTTTAGAACTTTGAACACCCGAAAGAAAAAGAAAAACAAAACAAAAAAAAAATTTCCTTTACGTTTTTGCAGAGGACAAGCCCCCATGCTATTTAAATATACCAACTCCAAGATCACACTACAGCGAGGAAAAAGGAAATTTTCCCATTCCGCACTGTATGGAGATCTCCATTCAGAACATCTGAAGTTTTAAAACTTTGATCATATGGTCTCGGCCATATGAAATTCGATGTTTTAAAACTTCAGTCATCTGAAGGGAACCCATAGGCATACCCAGAGCCGTGCATTAAGCAAGCAGTAGCACAATACAAAAAGCAGTTTCTTACTATAGGAAATACAAGAAAATGGTTACCACTCTGTAATGAAAAGCACAGAAAAAGATGCATCTGTACATTGGCTATTAATTCTAAATATGCATTGCTCCATTCATAAAAAATGGCATTTCCTCAGCATCTGCAGAAGTAAAGCAATGAATTACATTGACCTTACCTAATACTAACAGTTACAACAACTTTAAAGCTCAAGGGTTTAGGTTGGATTTTAATTTGTGCAGTCTCTGCTTTAACACAGAAAAGACACCTTAAAGCCACAAATGCTTTGGATTATACTAATTTAAAATATAAAATAAATTCCTCTCCTTCACTACACAGAGGAGAGGTACAGTCACATATCTTAGTGCTATTCAGTTTCATTTCTCCAATGTACTCCCATGGACCCATTGGATGACCACTCAACAAGTCTGATTTTTGCACTTGACCTTACTTTTCCTGCATATAGGTGCTATTGCAGTGTTATTGCCATAGTCATGTTACTGACATTGATGCGTGGGCTGATGATGCAGTGACATTGACTGACAAGGGAGAAGGAAATTGTGATTTAAATGCAGACACTTGGAATTTAGTGGCATCTGTTATTTTGATATTAATATCTGTATTTTACAGTAAATTCAGGAGGGTTGAGAGGTATGTCCTAAGGTGAATAATCTACTGAGTTTCAAGTTTGGTCTGATGTACGAGGGGCCACTGTTACTTTTTTCATTGCATGCCATCAAGTTCAAAGAGGGGTTAAGCACAACTGCATGATATTTAAATTGTAGTGGTTTAATTTGATTACTTGAAATATCCAGTATTGAGAGTAGACATATTTTTTCATTAATTATTCTGTGTTCTGCCAAACAGCAGAGACTGTGAAAACAAGACTGTGTTGAAGTTTTGATGCAGTGTCTTTTAGATTGGATATACAGTGCTTTTCTGGTATCAGAATATGATGCATGCATAGTGATCTTTTTCATGGCTTATCATTTTAACAGTAAATAACATATGGGATACCAGCCTTCAGTATCTTTTTTTTTTTTTTTTATATACAGTGCAGAATTTCTCCAAATAGTGACTTCTTTCCTGAGAGGAATCAACTCAGGTCTCGAATTTGCTAAGCTGTTGACATAAATCATGCCTCCCTTATGTATCCTGTAGTATTCCAGATTCTTTCTCAATTTTTTTTTTATTTTTCAAATACATTTGAATGAATTCTGTCATATTTATACATAACATCTTAAATAACTATGTACACTATTTACATTAGCCTGATACTATAACAGATCTTAGTGTATACAGTTACTTTATAAGTATGTCCAATCCATTATCCAAGTGTCTGATCAATTATTGTATAGTGTCAATCAATGATAAGTCTTTTCCCCAAGGGCTGTTGATAAATGGCTTTGAATAAATTCTTAGTTCTTTAATTTTAATTTCCAATAATGCTGTGGTCTTTAGTAGGCTGTAGAAGTCTTCCAAAGTTGGTATTGTGTTTGTATTCCATCTTCTTCTTATGCACTTCCTTGAAATTGCAAGTATAGTCCGTACTAGATGCTTGCTTGACCTATTCAAATGAGGACCTTTGTTCACATTTAATAATACAAGAGCTTTAGTTAAATAAAATGAATCATTAAATAAAGCTTGTAGAAAGTTATTAATATCATTCCAAAATGGCTTAATTTTAACACAGTCAAAAAAAATGTGGTTCCAATCTGCACTGTGTACTTGCTCATATCTCCAACATTTTCCTTTTGTGGAAGAATTAATTTTACTGATTCTGTCTGGGGTTAAGAATGCTCTGTGCAAGCATTTCCAATTAAACACTTTCCAGTATAGTGTAAAGGATGTATATTTTATCGATAAGATATTTGTTTTAATATCGTCAGTTAACTGTATTGAGTGTCATTTTGTTATATATTTCCAATATGAGGTTTTGGGTGTTTTATAGTTTATCAATATTTTGTAAAATTTTGAAATACTGTTTCCCATGTCAAAGTCATTATATAAAATTTCATATGTATTTTGTAAATGTAGGTATTTCTTTAAATGAAGAATTGTTATTCTACTTAAATCTTGCGAATATGACAGAATACTTTGTAAAGTTAGCCAGCCCTGTTGTGGAATTTTGTATGTTGTTTTTATTACTTGCATATCTAAAACTTTTGGTTCTTTGATACATTGGAGCCAATGAACAAATCCTTTCTGTTCCCAGGAATTAATAATTTCTCTATATATTTTATGTAGAAAGTTCTTTGTGTCGATAAATGGTGTTAAAAGGTCAAACAAGATTTTTAAATCAAATTCATTTATTGATATTACAGTTAGTAATTCTTTCCAATTTGCAGAGTAATTTGGACTTATCCAATCTGAGATTGTTTTAGATACTGATGCTTTTATATAGGTTTCTGCATCAGGAAAGTTTAATCCTCCCCTTTTCTATGGCCTGATATGATGTATTAAAGCTATTCTGTTTCTTTTAGGAAACCATAAAAATGTTTTTAGGCATGAATTTATTTCTTTAAGTATATTCCTTTCTGGTAACACTTGTATTGCCAAGGCGATATATTGAATCTTGGGGAGTAAAACCATTTTTATTAACTATAATCTGTCTTTAAATGTTAATATTATTTTGTTCCATTTTTCCACAGATTTTAATTGCATTGATGATGATGTCGTTTTTTGAGACTAATTCATTATTATACTTGCATAACTCAGTTCCTAGATATTTTAAGGTAAATTCTTGTTTCCCTGTTATGTGATCCCTCTTAGTCTGCAGTTCTTTTTTTTATTTAAAAATAAAAATTTTGATTTTGATTTATTGAAATGGAGTCCTGAAGTCATGTGAAATTTGTCAATTAATATATCTAATTCTTCTAAGATCTCCTTTGTATTAGATAATAGTAATATGTCATCAGAAAATAGCATTACTTTAGAATCGTATTGTTCATAAACATCTATTCCTTTGATTTTTATATTGTTATGAATTGAATCTGCCCATATTTCAATAGCCAGAGCAAATAGAATCAGTGACATGGGACGTCCTTGTTTTGTGCCTTTTGTTATATGTATAGATTCAGAGGTAAAAGGGCCTAACTTGACATACACTAAATTATTTGTGTATATATCCTTTAGGAGATGAACAAAGTATGCAGGAAATTCAAATAGCATTAGGATTTTGAATAAATAGTTCCAATTTAGGGAATCAAAGGCTATCTCTATATATAAGCCAATTATGAGTGTTTCTTTATTTTCTTTATTAACATAATCTATAAGAGAAGTTATCCTTTTAATGTTGTCATGTGTGTGTCTATGATATATAAATCCAGTTTGATCATTATTGTTTTGGATAGTGGTATTTTCATTCTGTTAGTTAATATTGTTATAAATATCTTATAGTCATTGTTTAATGATAGAGGTCTATATGCGGCACAGAGGATTGGGATTTGTTTTCCTTTAGGATTGTTGTGATTAAGGAACATCTCCAAGAGGGTGGTATTAAAGCTTTTGACTGAATTTCTAATAGTGTTTTGTGGAAGTGGGATAGTGTCTTTGAAGGAAAAAGATTATATATTTCTATAATTATGCCATCTATACCTGGAGCTTTATTATTTTACCCTCTTTTATTATATCTGTAAATTCTTTGTAGGATATGGGTGCTTGCAGATCTAGTTTTAATTTTTCTGTTTTTTTTTTTATATTAGAACATTTTTCATCTAGATTTAATTGATCAATATGTATATTTTCTTTTTGGAAATGTTCCATATAGTTATTTCTATAGGCATCAAGAATGTCACCTATATCAAAGACATTTTTCCGTTTCTTTTCATGGAAGATATTTTTAATGTTATTAGCTTTTGATTGTATTTTGATTCTTGTTGATAAATTATGTAGATATTTGGGAGAAGTGGCCAACAAGATATTCATTTTTAGTTTTTCTAAAACAGAACTAGTTTTATGCATTAGAATTTTGTTGTATTTATTGTTTAACACTTCTACTTTCTTTTTCATCTCCAAATGATTTTGATTTTTTCAGCTTTTAACGACAAAAGTTTGGATTGTACATCTAATAATTCAGAATCCCAGTCTCCGATTTCTTTTTTTATACCAAGTTAGGGTTTTACCATATATATAAGCTTTTAGTGAGTCCCATATTGTTATTTTATTCATCTCTGTGGTGTAATTAATATCTAAGAAGAACTGTAATTCCGATAATAACCAGGGGTTGAACTCTCTAATTTTAGTTATATATGCTGGAATTCTGCAGTTAAAGATTAATGGTTTGTACCCATTTTGAAGTTTTAGTATCAATGAATTGTGGTCTGAAAAGGGGCAGGGAGTGTTTGAGAAATTAATGAATTTAGAGTGTAAGTCATGGACAGCAAATATTTTATCTATTCTAGTTTGTGTACCAAATCTGTGATCTTGATGGGAAAACAAAGATTTATCTTCTTTAAATTTGAAAGTATCTACAAGATGAAATGATTCTACCCACTTGTTTAAAGCTTTTGATACAGCAGATGTACATAGCGGTCTTTTATTTATAGTTTCAGAAATATCAAATATACAGTTAAAATCTCCTACTAATATTCAGTTGCTTTTATAATTCTTGGAAATGAAATCCAAGCGTTTTTTTAACATGTTCGTGTTTCACTGTTGCAGTCATTACAATTGGGTTATCCTGCTGGCAGGCTACCCACAGTCATCCTGAATTCCAAAGTCTAGGTCCGGCGTCGGGTGCTGTCGCCTCCTCCCTGACGTCAGTGCGCCAGGGGTATAAAAGATGCAGCTGACACCATTTTCTTCAGTCTTTCTTGTCACGTGGTGCCTGAAGCAAAAGCAGTTCACAAGTGCCGGTCGGCCAACTCCTGAGATTTTCAAATTCGAATTTCAGATCCGAAGTCTTCATTAAAGATAAGTACCCCGTTGGGGAAACTTTTTTCTTGCTCCAGACTGATGTCAGAAAAAGTTAATAATTGTATTTCTTGTGCGAAGCAAATACCTCATAAGGATTTTCATTCTTACTGTATTCCTTGCCTAGGCCCAGACCACGGCATTGCTAGTTGTCGGTTTTGTGCTAGATTTAACCAACGCACTATTAAGCGTCAGTACAATTTTGCATTTCATTACTTTAGCAGAAGATTCAATTATATAATGCCATCGGAACAGCCGACTACTGGAGTTTATAAAAAGCGCAAAGAAAGAGAAAAGGACACGCATTCGAAGTCCAAAACCGACTATGAGGCTTCTGCTAGGCCTGTCGCCTGTTTGCCGGTTCTCAGTGAGGCGCTTCCGCAGCCCCTGATGCTCGCTACCTCAGAGCCACAGGCCGCTTCCAACTCCCACGTGGAGCTGAATAGGCCGCTGGAAACTGAAGGTATTGGACACTTGGAAACTATTCCCTCAGATAGGTCTGGAGCCGCTGAGCAGGCATCAGCTTCTGAGGGTGTTTTCAGACCTACATGTTATATGTGAAACCTACTTCAGCTTCAAAGGCAAAGACTAAAGCAGCTCTAAAGACAAAGAAACAAGTACAGCATTCTCCTGGACAGGCCACCATGCCTAAAAAAATAGATGCTTAAAATGGCCGAAGACCTAATTACTTTGATCAGGGGTTCCCATCTCCCTCCTGATAAGAGGCCTAGGCAAGTGATAGAATATGAATCTTCAGATCAGGTTTCCATTTCCTCAGATTCCTCTTCTGAACAGGAATATTCTCTTCCTCCCTATGAGGATTCTGATGCTGAAGAATCTATCCCTTCAGCCTCTACTCCTGAGGATTATTTTTTGGGGAGACACTGCATACTATGAGGGAGCATTTCCACTGGAAGAGCCAAGATTACTCAGAATCCAAGAAAAGGCTCAGAGACTTCCTTTTATTACCTCAGCACAGGCCCCTTGCTATCCCACCTGTTTTAGACATTGTAGATGATGTATTTTCAGAGTCCGGTCTATCTCCAGACTCTTTACCACCAGCTCTTGTTAAGCCCGACAGATACTACAGGGTTCCTGATTCACATAAATTTCTTTATAAAAACCCTGCTGCTGACCCAGAAACTATCTCTCAGGGTCCCAAAGGGGTCAAGGCTTCCACTGCAAAAAACACTATCCCCTCTGATAGGGATTCTAGGGCCCTGGACAGATGGGGGGGGGAAGATTTATACTTCTGCTTCCTTGGCTGTAAGAGCTTTAAATTGCCAATTTCATAAGCTTAAATATCAGCAATATCTTATGTCACTGCTTAAACAGAAAATGTTGACAAATTCAGAATGTGCAGAAAACAAAGAAATGCAGGATTTATTGCATGCAGCTGAACAAGTGGGAAAGCATACTTTGCAATGTGGTTTTGATTCTCTAGAGGCCTCCTGTAGGGCCGCTGTTACAGGTTCTGTCATTATGAGGCATGCTTAGTTAAAAGAACAGAATCTGCCTGATCATGTTAAAGCAAAACTATTAGATGCTCCATTACAGCATAATACTTTGTTTGGTGTTAAAGCAGAAGAAAATGGAGGACAAAGCTAAATCTATGCAAACAGTCAAGGGTTTCTTGCAGGTACAGCCTCCCAGATTTAGCAGGAACTGGCCTACAAAGAATTGGTCCTTTCCAGTGTCAGACAGGCCACAAAGAGGCAGATACAGATGGCCCAGAGGCAGATCACAGCCCCAAGGCTCATACAGGCCTAAACAATGGGGTGCTTCTACCTCCGAAAGCGGAGAGGAAAAAATCACAGCCATACAGGAAATCTCAATGACTTTCCCCTGCCAGCACCAAGCATTTATCTTCTGGCAGCCCCTTTGGGGGGGGGGGGGGGGGACGAGCACTTTTTTCACAAAATTGGCACATGATTACCCAGGACAAATGGGTCTTAAAAGTCGTATCATAAGGCTACAGGTTCCACTTTCACACCCTGCCAAGGCCAAACGGTATGCCAGACCTGCCACGGAATCAATGGGCAGAGGCACAAAAACAAGTTTAATCCCTCATGGGCATGAGAGCCATTCAGCTAGTACCACAAGAGCAGGGACTAGGATTCTACTCAAGGCTATTCTTGGTGCCCAGAAAGGACAAAGCCTGGAGACCAATACTGGACCTGTCTATCCTAAACACATTCCTGGAGATTCCAAAATTCAAAATGTTAACTCTGCAGCAGCTCTGCCCATGCTGGGCAAGAGGACTTGGCTTGTGACTTTAGACCTAAAAGAGGCATACCTGCATGTCCCAATAAGACAATCATGCAGAAGATACCTCAGATTTATAGCTGGTTCAATGCATTACCAATTCTCTGCATTGCCCTTTGGCTTATCTACTGCGCCCAGGGTCTTCACAAAATGCCTGGCACCAGTGCTTGCATTTTGCAGACAAAGAGGAATACAAATATATACTTACTTGGATGACTGTCATATTCAAGCAGAGAACAAGGACATTCTACTACAGCATCTGGCATTTGTAAAAAGATTACTAACATGCCTAGGGTACACAGTAAACGAAAATAAATCAAAACTCGTACCCTCTCAAGAGATAATATTCCTGGGTGCAAGCTTAAATACAACTGCCCAGATGGCTTGTCTCACACCAGACAAACACAGACAACTGACTACTTATTTCAGAAATGTTGGAAATAAAAACCCAGTTATCTGTAAGAAAAATTCTGCAGGCTTTGGGTTTCATGGCATCCTGCATTCTGCTAATTCCATATGCAAGACTGCATATGACAAAACTTCAGTGGTATCAAAAAAGTGTTTGGACTCAACATTGCCACAGCCTGGAAACAATAATTACCCTCATTCCCTGCCTGCAGCAGGAGTTTCGATGGTGGGCAAAAGCCTGTCACCACAACACAGGACAGCCATTCACCTTACCCACAACCAGGCAGACATTGACAACAGATGCATCAGATTATGCCTGGGGGCCCATATGGCAGGAAGATGTATTCAGGGCACATGGTCCGCAAGTCAAATGCATCTACATATCAATCAAAAAGAGATGCTAGCTGTTCAGAACACCCTGACAGCCTTCAAGGATCTACTTCATCCAGGACAACTACTGATAAGGATGGACAATACTACAGTCGTGGTACATAAACAAGCAGAGAGGCACACATTCCTACCCCCTCTGCAGGCTAGCCATGAACTTGTGAGACACAGCATTGACTTACCAAGTACATCTGCAAGCACAATTCCTGCCAGGAAGGACAAATACTCTGGCAGACAAACTAAGCAGAAACCTAATGGATCCCCACGAGTGGAAATTGGATCCACAAGTCTTCAGCATGATAACAAGGAACTGGGGATGCCCGGACATAGACCTGTTTGCCTCCCCTCACAACTACCAACTACAGAAATTCTGCACAAGGACTTATCACAAGCAAGCATGGAAAGTGGATGCTCTCTCTTTCAGCTGGAAAGACCTAACAGTATATGCCTTTCCTCCTCTGCCTCCTCCCCAAGGTACTCCTCAAGGTCAGACAAGAGAAACCAAAAATGATACTGATTGCCCAGACTGGCCCCGCCAGCACTGGTACCCAATCCTAAAGAGCTTGTCTCAATGCCCAGCTTGGACATTACCTCAAATTCCTCACTTATTGACCCAACAAGACAGTCGGATACTGCACAGCCAACTCAAGACCTTAAACCTGGCAGCATGGTGGATAATGTAGCCAGTCAAGGCACACCTCTCTCTAAAGCAGTGATGGATGTTATTTTGGAGGCCAGGAGGCCTAGCACCAGAAAATCTTATGCAGAAAAATGTAAGAGATTCTGTGCTTGGAACCAGGCACAAGGTTTTGACATGATTGTTCCAAATATTCCTCAGATTTTGCAATACTTAACTGAGATGCTTGATAAAGGCCTTTCCTTTTCATCAATTAAAATTCATGCCTCTGCCATTTCAGCTCATTACAATACAGAACCACCTATTTTTTCTCATCCATTACTAAGGCAGTACCTCAGAGGGGCCAAAAACATAAGACCTCCAAGGAGATCCCCAATACCTGCATGGGACCTCAACTATGTCTTGGAAAAACTCACACTACCTCCGTTTGAACCAGCCTCTGCAGCTGATATGAAATTCTTATCCTGGAAAACAGCTCTGCTCCTAGCAATAACCTATGCTAGATGAGTCTCAGAGTTACTGGCACTCATGGCTGTGGAACCTTTTATCATTTTCCATCCTGACAGGGTTTCTCTGTGGACAAACCCTACATTTATGCGTAATGTAGTATCCAGTGTGGCTCTTAACCAAATAATTAATTTGCCTACCTTTATCCAAACCCACAGAATAAGGGTGAGAGAATTCTGCATTCTTTGGACATTCACAGGCAGCTACACTTCTACTTGGACAGAACCAAAGCTTTCAGAAAGACTGAACAACTTCTAGTGGCATATGCTGCAGGATCACAAGGAAAGCCTATCTCAAAGCAGACTATTTCAAAGTGGATAGGCCACTGCATTCATTTCTGCTATTTGCAACATGGCAAATCAGTGCCTAAGGGCATTAGGCCACATTCAACCAGAGCAGCAGCCACTTCAGCAGCCTTCCTCCGAGGAGTACCAACCAAAGACATCTTAGAGGCTGCAACTTGGAGTTCAGTGCATACTTTTACAAAGCACTATCACTTACCTCTCTACTCTAAATCCAGGGCAGGATTTGCCACTGCAGTTCTGCAGGGCCTGATAGCCTCTCCTAATCCTATTTAGCACCAGCCTCCAAACCTTAGCTTTGGGATTCAACCCAATTGTAATGACTGTAACAGTGAAACACGATGAACATAGTACAGTTGTGTACCTACCATAAATGTAGATGTTTGAGTGTATTCACTGTTGCAGTCCAGGTTACCCTCCCACCATCCCCCTTTTCCTTTGCTGGGACTTATCTGTACTTCTCTATTCTATACAACCTATGTGGTGTATTTGCTTGTAGATGAAGGAAAAGTTGTTTTTTGTGCATGCATGCTTATTGGCATAATTTAGCCTACCATTTTAGGGGCACCTGACATCTTGGGCAAGAAAGACTGAAGAAAATGGCGTTGATTGCATCTTTTATACCCCAGGCGCACTGACGTCGGAGGAGGCGACAGCAACTGACGCCGGACCTAGACTTTGGAATTCAGGCCGACTGTGGGTTGCTTGCCAGCAGGATAACCCAATTGTAATGACTGCAACAGTGAATACACTCGAACATCTACATTTATGGTAGGTACACAACTGTACTTTCCTGTTCCAATGCCTGGGAACCAGTATAGATTGGCTAGGGTCCATATTCTGTTGTTATATTTAACTATTACTAATGCCATATGGCCTTCTTTATCTTCATACTTATAAATGATTTCTGGGTTAATCATATTTGTTTTCCATAAAATTGTTACCCCTTTTGTCTTTGTCTTATAAGTGGATTGCGCCAATATCATATATTCCTTAGGATTCCATTTGTAATTGTAATTTGTTTTGAAATGAGTTTCCTGAAGGAAGACAATTTGTGCTTTGTTCAGTTTTAAATATTTCATTAGATTTGATCTCTTGCTAGGATTGTTTAAGCCATTGGTATTTCAAGGTAATAAAGTTAAATCAGTATTAGGTTATTTAGACTATGCATTTTTTTTTGTTTTATTGTGACTATTAAACATTTTCTTCTGATAACTATAAAGTATATGTTTGAGCTTTTAAAGAAAATTATCAGTTTTATACTTTTGAGTGTTTACCAATAAAGTAATGGTTTGGTCAGGCATACTAAAAATGTTTTTGTGAAATAAATTTAAATTAATAAATGTTGACAAAACTAAGATCCGCGTAAGCCATGGAATTAAACTCATTCCTAATCTGATGGATAAACCTAAGTCCATCAGATTATCACTCATACCTTGACAATCCAGAACATCTGAACTCCATAAATTGAATTATCATATGGAGAACATTTGTAATAGGAATAAGCAATATTTATATTATTTTGAACAAATAGCGTACTATTATAGATTAGAAAATTCTAATACAATATAAGTGTCTACTTATTGTATAAGCAATTAATATTTAAATGAAAGATAGATGACAAGCAATTTAATCATAGTAAAGTAGGATGTATCATATATAAAACCTCAGTAAAAGATTATAGCACACAGCTATTTAACATATTTACCCTTGTTGATGAAATTTCTCAAAACTTGTTACTTAATATAAATAGATGGTAATAATATTTATACCTAATGTTTATAATACAGTGTATTTTACTGAATATATCAGAAGTTGTATTTCATTGTTTGCCAGAATTTAAGTAATCACTTTATTGCTAACTTACTTAAAGCATCAAGTTTGTTTTATGTGAACATTGATGAAGGTTAGTGCATTTTAATTATCAGTGCATCCCGCTTCCCCCCATTTCCTACACACAAAGATCTTCATATCTGTCATTTCTTATAAAATGAATGAAATTATAGGTTAAAAACAACAAATTCACTTATTGTGATTAATGATTACACGTTCCCTTTCCATATTCTTAAATTGCCATTTTGTGGCATATACTGAATGTTTTTAGATTTGAATGGCAACATTCTATTTTGTATAATCAGCAAAGGTTAAACTGAGTGATTATTGTCAATTTAATACTATTTGTTCAGAATGTGATTGTTACATTTTGTGACATTCCTAGTTCAGGCTTCTATTTCCCTTGAACAACTTTGTCAGTTTGATGTCATGTATAAAACATTAGTTACCTTGGTAACAGCTTAAGTATTATGTATGATCAAGATGGGTTACAAAACCACAATTCAAGTTAAAGCAATTATATGACCTGTTATGTACATTTACTTATATGAGAAAATCATCATGCTTCCCCTTGATGTTCAATATAGTGTATGTCATTTATGACAAGTTAAAACAGTAGTGTTGTTATACTCAAGCCCATGATATTAAACTGTCTGTTGTCAATTTAATACCATTTGTTCAGAATATGATTGTTACATTCTGTGACATTTTAACTTCAAGCTTCTATTGTTTCTCTTGAACAACTTTGTCAGTTTGATGTCATTTATAAAACATTAGTTACCTTGGTAACCGCTTAAGTATTATATATGGTCAAGATGGGTTACAAAAACTACAATTCAAGTTAAAGGAATTACATGACTTGTTATGCATTCATACTTATATAACAAAATCATCATGCTTCCCCTTGATGTTCAATGTAGTGTATGTCATTTATGACAAGTTAAGACAAGTAGTGTTGTTATACACAAGCCCATGTTATTAAATCCTGTCTTTAATATCTAAATTCAGCAAACTGCTTCATCTTATATGATGATTATATATTTTATGTCTAGATTTACTAACATCATACATTACATAACTATTGTATGTGTTTTTTTTTTTTTTTTTTTTTTTGGCTGTTGCTTAGTTATTTGAGAGACCACAAGCTGTAATGCTTATTCTTATTATTAGCTCCTTCCAAGCATGCTTATACAGTCCATAGATTTTAAATTATGAGACCCTTTTAGTTTCTTATTTGTCATAAGTATATTTCCCTCCTTACATACACACATATCAGTACTTTAAGCACGGGCAACAATGTCCATCCAGTTTTGCCAGAATACCATTCACTAGTTCATGTGGTGTGTTTCCAGGCTGCTGTTAAAATATCCAAACCAATATTTGTCCTGTCCCATTTTACCACCCTGTTCCATGCAGTGGCCACTGTGCCAGCGAACCACTCAACAGACCTTCCATTCCCACAGAAGGAAATCTGATTACTCTAGCACTTCCCTGCAACCTGAAACACCCCTAGAATCAGCTATCCCCATATGCCCAACACGTCCGAGGAAGCTCACCTCCCAGATCACTGCAAAGGGTACTGCACAAGGCCAAGTGCTCTTAGTCTTTCACAATAACTCAGACTTCCACTCTTATGTAAGTCCTTAATGTGTTTGGACCAGATACATTTTAAATATAAAGTTGCACTTAATATTTTTTTTTATCAAGAATCAACTTAATGAGCTAAATAAAGTGTTGGGAGATCATCAATATGTGTACATGTGGTTTTAAAACAGCCCTTTTATTTTATATATATATATATATATATATATATATATATATATATATATATATATATATAAATAATTTTTTTAAAACCAAAAAGTTGATTCCTGAGAAGCATCTCGGAGGCTCCTCAGAGCTGTTAAGCATTATCATAACTCTGTCTCCGTTACCATAGCAACCTGGGAGCATCTGTTTCTGTTATTGTGTCTGTGTACTGCAAACCAGAGGCTCGCAATGCACCTGAAGCAAAGCTTCACTTCACTGCAACTTCAAGCCTAAATTCCTTTCCTTTCAGCAAGGCAGCAGCCAGGAAAAGAGCAAACAGATAAAAAAAAAAAAAACTCACAGCAAGAGATAACACATTCTTCCAGCCTTCCCACCTCTCACTCAGCAGATGTATAAACAAACTATTCTCTGCCAAAAATATCCCAAATCACAGTTTTATCCACCCCTTACCCTGGATCCAGGCTAAAACACCAAATATCTCTTCCTAATACACAAGCATCAGTAAACCTTGATCACAAGCTGCAACCCACAGCTTCCCAGAGACGAGAACGGCAACATACAACAGCTGCCAGACAGCTGCATCCACACACACACACGTCAGGCTTTATCAAACAGCACTCGAAGCTTTGCTACCTGCAATAATTGATATTAACTATGTTTAGACAGAATAATAATGACATTTGTACTAGCTGCCAGACAACTGCATCCACGCACACCATATCAGGACTGATCAAACAGCACTTGAAGCGCTGATACCTACCATAATTGATATTAACTATGTTCAGACAGAATAATAATGACATTTGTACTAGCTGCCAGACACAGCTGCATCCACGCACACCATATCAGGATTGATCAAACAGCACTCATAGCTGTGATATCTGTCATAATTGATATTAACTATATTTAGACAGAGTAATGATGACATTTGTACTAAGAGCTAGCTACTATTATTTAACCAGGATATACATGACATTTCTAAGTCATACTTTAACTGAAGAAGGCATTAGTCTCCATGACCACATTTTTTTTCCAAAACAATCCGCGGTGGTGGTGCTGCGGTAGCGTTGTCGCCTCATAGTAAGACGCTGTCCGGTTCGATTCTCAGCTACAGTGTCTTCTGCATGGAGACATGCGTGAATGGGTGTACCTTTGTTGAAGGTTGTGCGTCAGGGCTGGTAACTCGGCACGTAAAAATCAACTACCAGTCATTAGCGGACCGGACTTCCGCTGTGGCGACCCCTAACCGGGAAAAGCTGAAAGACACACACACATTCTACTGTTACTGCTATTACATATGATGTTAATTTGTTACATTTGAATCTGAACTCTGATGAATGGTACCTTCTTAAATTAGTTAATTACCTAAATTATTATAAGTAAAATCAATGAAAAATGAACAAAATAAGTATTCATCGAGTTCAAGTAGGGGGGCAGAAACTTCTATGTTTGTATTATATGTTGCTTTGTTTGGCTTATATATAATGTAAATAATAACCCATCTTGACCTACCTTTGTGAAGAATTATTCAACTGTTTGAACATTCTGAATAAACCATTACTGTTTCTCACTTGTTTAAGAAACCCTCCTTTTTTAAAATAAAAGCAGATGACAAGTGATGCACCATATCAGTTGATACTTTGAGAGATGTAGCTGTAAGAGTTATTTTTTGGGACAGCTGTCTTGGACTCAATTTTTTTGTTTCTTCTTTCTAGCATTAGTCCAATGATTTGTTTCTTTTATTCTTTTAAGAGTAGGGCTCATCCATTCCATTTCTTCTAGGATAGACACTATGTTGTTGTTTTTGATGAATATGGTAGCTTGTTCTAGGTCATTAAAGGTTCTCATCTCATTGGCAAAAAGTATTTTTGTTTTGGCTGGAAAGGCCGGCTGTGCTTTAATGTTGTTTTGTTTCAACAGTTTTATTGTTGGCCAGACTTTTTTCCTTTGTTCTAATATTCTGGAAGAATAATCATTGTCAAACCTTATCAGGCTTTGATTGTATTTTAAGGGTGATTTTCTCCAAGCAGATTTTAATATTAGTTCCTTGTCCAGAAATGAAGGAAATGTTCTAACTATGGATCTAGGTGGAGTATTTGTTGAGTTAGAAGCAGGTTTCCTCAGTGCTCTATGTGCCCTTCAATTCTAAATGAAAGTCCCTCTTTCAATTCTAAAAATTCAGGAATCCAGGTTAAGGATGAAATAATGTCTTCTCCTTCAGTGTTTTCAGGCAGACCAAAGGTCCTTATGTTTCCCCTTCCCTGTTTTCTAAGTCATCTGTTTTGTTAAGCAGCCATGTATTCTGTTTAAGCAGAAATTCTTTTTGGAATTCTTTCTCTTTGAGTTTCCCTTCAATGTCATTTAGAGATGTCTCTATATTTATTTTTGTATGGTGATGCTGTAATAGTTCCTTAAGAGTATCAGTCTGTTTTTGAGAATTTAATTTGAGGTTTTCCAAGTCATTTTTAAAGCCATCCATCTTCAAAGATAGTTCCTGTAAGGTAGATGTCATCCATTACAGTTCTTTTTTCAAAGCAGCATCTGGATGAGAACATCTTGAGTTGTTCATATTCAGTGACTCAATATATTTCCAAGTTACTTGACAGGAACATTTTTGTATATCTCCACCAAAATTTATATTTATGTAATTTAGTAGTTTATCTATAGATTTCTGATGTTTTAAACTTGGAAATAATAAAATGTTCCTATGTTATTATACTAGTTTATGGAGCTCTCAAAATTCACTGCTCGCAGTTGGCCATCTAGGCTCTGCCCCATCCAGATTCTTTTGTTCTTCACCCCATTTTCTAAGAAACATTAGTTCCAGTTATTTTAGAATAATTACTGCATGGTAGCTTATGATTTAGTTTGTTTTTAGTTCTTTGAAAAAGTTTTCTTTATTGAAGGAAGTTGTAGTGAAAAGTGTGTTTGTGGGTAGTGAGTAGTACCCAATGACTTCCATATACAGTGCTTATTTTAGCTAGGCCCTGACCTAATGTTGATAAACTTGAAATTTGTGCCAGATTCCAACAAGCCACACAACTATCACATACTAAGGCTGTAGTGAATTGTTTATACTTGCTTGAGAAAAAAATGAATAGAAATACATCTCTTAAAGCAAACCATTAGGGGAAAAATAAAGATGAAAAAAAAATCCTTCTGGAAAGGGCTTGAGATGCACGTAAGAAAAAAAATTACTCTAGGCCCTTAGAGTTTGGCAGTGACAAACCTGCTTCAGGTAGTTGATGAGTACATCTTTGAAGGAAACCCAGGGATATAGAGCCAGCAAAAACTATATCTAAATAGTGTCTTCCAATACTAGTGCTTCTAAAATACATACTAGAAGAAGCACAGTTGTTAGTATCTTGTTTGGTGCCTTCCTTTGAAGCAAAGGAGATAATATAGCAGTAACTCACGCCTGGGTGTGGTTAATGCTGGATTTTACCCATGGTTGGCGTGGTTTGGTCACGAGGCCGAAGCCCGAGGGACCAAACAAAGCCAACCGTGGGTAAATCCAGCATTACCCACACCCAGAAGTGGGTTATTGCTATTATACAATGACATTATTTAAGAAAAAAAATAATTAATTTTCTTAAATAATGGCATTGTATAATGCCTCCTTGCTGCCCTTCCGCAGCTGTCTGGTATTCTGCGGCAGTTCTGATGTACTGCGTATGCATATGTCTACACAGTACATCAGAGTTGTGGGCAAAAGCAATGGAGAAAGCAAGATCTCCGTTGCTTTTTACTGTTTCACTATGTTAAATGTGTTTAACATAGCGAGATAGCTTTAAAATAAGCAACGGAGAATATCCGTTGCTTTTTTTAAACCTGTCTCGCTATGTTAAACTCCTTTAACATAGCGAGACAGTGTTTTAAAAAAAAGACTTGTACTTATGGAAAATGTCCGGGCGACCAGACCTTTTTCCATTAGTATAAGTCTATTTACAACGTGCACGCTGACCAATCAGCGTGCACGTTTTGGAATATTAAAGGGGGGTCATGGTATAATAATGCTTGTCAAGGAAGTTGAGGACTGTAAATGTTTCATAATGGACAAATACTGATAAAATATTTTAATAGGCTTCTGCTACTTTTCACAAAGTAACCTGCTCTTACATATCATTCTCATGTTTTTGACCACAAATCCATGCCTAAAGATCTTTTTGCTGAAGTATCCAGTCAAGGTTTGATGATGGTGAAGAGTTATCAATGTCATATTTTAGGATGGTTGAATGAGTGTTTGAAGTTACCTACAAAGATCTATACTTCAAAGAAGAAAAGACAGAGGAACCCCATCTCTTCTCTCCTCTGAAGGTGATTGATAGGTTTGCAGTGCATAAATAATTAAGCACAATCCAAGCACAAATCAAGATCTTAGTGCATAGGAGTGCTTTAAAAAGCTTGTTAAGCACCCCTATGCTCTGATAAGATCAGGTCTTATGCTAGGAACTAAAAAAAGCAGACAGTGACAGCTGGCAATTAGCTGTGGCAGAAGGCAGTTGCTTCCATTGAAATGTATCTTAAAGTTTCCTCCTGTTTTGCTAACAAAAACTGGCTCCTCTCCAACTCTCATAAGTCCCCTAACATGACAGCATTGTACCCGTTTTTGATTTATTAATGTCAGTATGACAGTCTTCAGTGCTGAAACCAGTACATCTCACTGAATGGTTTAACTATAGATGCCTACCATACCCTGTCAGTTTGCAGATGACACCTTGCTTCCTTGTATACAATCTGCTGATTAGAAGATATTAATTTCACCATTAGAATAATGTTAATGTAAACACAGTGTGCACCAAGTAAACAATTACATTTCTTATTATGTCATTTTTATTTGTGTGTTTAGTATAATTTTTCTCTTAACACCCCTGCATGCATATGTCCACTTAAGAAGACAGTATATCACTCCTTTTTTTATTTATTAATGAAATATGGACAGTATTTCATAATGTTTATACTTAAATGACCCGGGAATAACAAATATGGCACTGTAACTTCACAGTAAAGTGTTCTTGTTGTTACTAATTCTCTCTCTATCCTCTGCTTTGTTTGGGTTCAATTTGTATAGTTCTTTTTCAATATAATCTAATTTAATGGCAGTATCTGAAGTTACCTGGAGGTTACTTGTACAGTTTGTCATCCTCATTGTGGAGCTAAACTGCTTTACATAAGATTTTTTTAAACCTGTTTATAATTTATTTTGTTTGAGAATAAATTCTAGAATCTACAGATATTTTATCAATTTGTATGTCTTTACTCCTATAGCTTATGTATCTGTAAAATGATCTGTTATGCTCAGTATGTTTGTATACATTTTCTTCAATTTTTTCTTGATCTTGTCTCACACTGTGGTTAACTTGTCTGTCCAGCTTGTTTATTTTAGTTTTCAAAGTGATAGTTTGACCTCTTTTCCATTTCTTATATTTTTGTCTCTCATCTTAAGTATCTTTGTAGTATATAAATATATCCTCAGTCTTTGATGTTAGCCAGAAGTGCTCTTTGCAGCACCCGCAATATGCCCAGTATTGACTCCTCCTACATTTCATACGGAATTGCATGTATCCTTTACATATCTGAGTACGATTGTAAATTTTTTTATAAAACCCTGTGCTCCTACTACTATTGGAATTGTATGGGTATCCTCTTTCCACATTGCCCTTGTTTTTGCCTGAAAATCCTGGTATTTTATGACTTTGTGTGTGTCTGTACGTAAGATACTGTAGTCACCGGGTGTAGCAATTTCAGTGCTCAATGCTACTTTTGTCATCTTTTCATGGAGTACTATATCTGGTTCTCTCGCATCTATTTTTTGAACTGTTGGTAATAGGTGATCCCATGTAATATAAACTTCATCATTTTCTATAATGCTTTGTGGCTGTGTTTCCAATGTTTTTCAGCTAATTCAATATTATAATATTTGCACAATCCACAATGCAACAGTCTTGCCGCATTATTATGCCTTTCAGTATACAGTCCTTCTGCCATTAGTATATCACAACCAGATGTGCAACTGTTTTCAGTTCTGTTTTACAAATCTTACATTTGTCTGTTTCTCCCACACAGTCAGTGGACTTTTGGAAACCAACATGGACGTAGTCCACTATCTTGGGCCACCAATATTAACCTTTCATATTTTGGTTTAAATTCACGTTTATATTCTTTCTTTTGCTTTTTGGTACATTCATTTGCTGCCTGATTTTTATCTACTGCTGCTCTGATTTCCATTCCTGTTTGCCACCAGTCATAGGGGTCTAAATGGAAAGATGACAAATCAGCGAGCAAAGGAGAGTATTATTGCTGGAATTTAATTTACCCTCAAGTCTTGGTGAGTACCTTCACAAGGTGAACCCTGTTTTTCACAAAATCTCACCAAGATGACACTGATACATAGACTGTATTTTATATAGCATATGTCATGGACAGACGTAGGTTAAAAATAAAAAAAACAGCTGGGTTCTTCTGTGTAAGGTATTCACTGTAACATTAAATCACTGAGGAGAGAGAGGTGTTCCCTATCCCATCGCTTCATTTCTCATTTTGCAAAATGTACTTTCTTACTGTTAATATGAAACATTTTAAGAAGCTGTTTGGTACCAATTCTGGCTACTGTCTTACTTATTGGTAAGATGTTTGACAGTGATGAGTACTGGTGGTTTGAAAGTCCACGGTGTCTATTGTAGATATTCTTTTACATTGTTAATGTCTCAGTTTCCAGAGATTCAAACAACAAATAAGGAAGCAAGTTTCTCTGGTATTCGGCAGATATTGGCAACCCTTCATCTCGAATATTGAATGTGGCTAACTTTCTCATAGTCTTGTTTACCTTACTTTGACTCCCTTTCCAAAAAAAGAAAAAAAATTGCTACATGCTGCTGTTCCTTACTTTTCCCCTTTTATTCAGCATTTTTGTCATGTCAGTTCAGGCATACATTATATATGCCTTCAGCTTGCCTTTTTGTTCCCTTATAGTAGATCCTTGTTTTGTTATATTCCATATGTTTCTTATTCCCCATTATACATTTGGCCATGTATTTAGTTATTTGTTTGTTAACTGAAATAGAGCACTGACCTAGGTGGACCTTTTATAGATCCATCCTAAGAGTACTCCCTGTGTACTCAGCTGAATATGTTTCTTTTAGAGGCTGCATGGCTGATGGATCCTGGAATATCTTTAACTGTCTAAGGTAATGTCTTCAACATAGATCTGTATGTGTTCTTCAGAGGAGTGTCATCTTAGATTCCTAAAACTCCCTAAAGGATTTATGCACCAAAGACTGAAAAAAGTTTTTCACAATATCTTGAATATTTGTGCAATACTAATGCCCCTGAATCACTGTAAAATGGATATTTTATAATTTGTTATACCCCATCATGGGCTAATAAAGTTGTTATACACCAAAATGGGCTGATGTGTGGCTACCATACTGTATGATTTTTGTTCTACGCTTAGGGCTTTTGTCTCCCTGTTGTCATTCTATTGAACAGAGAGGGAGAGAGCTGTGTTGAAGGGATAATTTACTGTGACTCTCTCTCTCGTTGTATCTCTTGGCTTACGAAAACAGTGTTGCAACTTCCTACTTCTTGAATGTCAGCATTAGCCGGCCTTTTTGATTACTTTTCTTTTTTGGCTTTTAGCAGTGGCCATCTCTCCACCACAGTTTGAGTATTTGAATGTTAGGCATGAAAGAGTTAGCTGAGTTGCTTGTTTTTTTTTTCAAATTCAGAGTTACAGTCATAAGTTACAACTTATTGAAGAGTGGGAAATCTGATACCTGCGATTACTCTGTTTCTCATGCTGAGCAGGCTGCTGTTGCACTCTGACAGACAGAGCTGTTGCAGGAAAATTTTGTATACTGGATAGCATGCACTTTTAGTTCCCCCAATAAACAGCCTCCGCTGTGATTGCTTAATGACACTGTAAACTATCTACTGGCCCTATTTAGTAAGAAAGGGGATTGACAGGCAGTTTTCATGTTATTAAAGGATCACAGTTACAATTTCTTAATGACAGTTTGTAATCTGTCAAACTTTTTTTTTCATTGCTCAGCACCCTTACATGTTGGTGCATGGGGCAGTTGCCACATTTGCCCTGTCCTTGCTTTAGCACAATTAACAGACTATTTGCACACTACCTAGAACTAACGTTCGACCAACATGTGTCTATTGTCATGAAGCAGTCCTTCTGTATTGCACAGCTTATAAACAAAGGAATTATGTCTAGATCAAGAAATGTCATTGCTCCCCTTTACTCAGCTTTCATTAGGCCAGTCATTGCATATAACACCCCCTTTGCCTAGTATCTGTCCAGATACATGCAACAACTAGAATGCCCACATAGATACCGTACTCAAAGTTCTGTCATTATACTCTGTATCATATAAACTGGTAAGAGATGACCTTTGTCTTGCATACAAGGCTTTCTCCAACCTAATGCTAAGTAATTTACTGCATATCAGCAAGTCAGATGGCATCAGAAATACTCTAAGTCTATGGATTTATACCTATTCCATAATGTCATCATAACAATTTGGAAGGACATGTTTATCTTTTCTCTGGAACAGACTCCCCATCCACATTACACAAAGCTCGTCCCTGTTCACAATCAAGTGCAACTTGGAACAGTGGATTGGAAACAAAAATTTTACCGTAGAGCTGCTCCCATACTACTAATGGACAGAGGAAGCTCCTAAAAGCTTTATCCTATGCATGTATTCCCTGAAATTGTATGGTATGAGCCCAGTTATCACTTGGGGTAATACATAATTGCTGGCCATGGGATGGATAAAGCCAATCTAATACTAATTGTGATAGGCTAACTCAGGCACCAAAAGAAAAAAAATGGATAGACTTAAAATGGCCTGCAAGGGCAGCTAGCCCATTACTTACCTATGAATTAGTATCTTTGAAGTATCTCTCCCTTCCTTAATTCATTGACTTGCCAAGCACTGTAGATAAAAGACAAAAATGTAGCAATCACCATAAGAAAATAATGCTTAGTTTTCCAAAAAAAATGCTGTGTAGAAAGACTGCAAACTCATTATCAACAGAAAATCAAGATAGTGATATGATTGTTTTCCTTCTATGTGGCAGTTTTGGAGTTTGATTAAAGGAAAGTAGAGGTAATTTATAATAAGTAAAGCCTTGATGTGTGGGTAGAACTTTATTAATTTACACACAAAAGCTTAGGGTAAAACACTTTTTTGTTCGGACTCAGAAGTGTAGCTCCAGGCTGCACTGTTTGTATGAGGTATGATGCTAGTCATCTGTGATTGATAGGGCAAATTTACATCGTTAGCACCTACTGACAGTTAATTAGTTGTCACATTCCTGACCACTGGCAGTTATGGATCACAGTTGTTTAGAGATGGAGAGTCAGAAGGAAAATTAAATGTGAGAGTCTCTCTTTAGCTGAACAACAAAAGAAGCATTTTTGTATTTCTTGTTCATATCGCATTTAATGTGCTTAATTGTGACACTGATTACCAAAATATACAATGAGACAAAAGCATTGTATGTAACCTGACTTTCAAGAGGAATCAGATTGAATGGGACAGCAAGGCCCTCACATGTATTACTGCAGGCATGTTTAACACAACAGTATGTGTAGCACTGTCACTGTTAAACACCCATGTTTACAAGTGTTCATTGGCTGTGTAGCTGTAACACCTAATTACTTTTTTCCTCCTTAGGAATGTGTTTGTCATCTACCCCTGCAAATCAAAGCAGTAGATGTAACATGAAACAAATACAGGAAAGAAAATGCAGAATTTCACAAAAAGCCAAACAGAAGCGACTTCAGCCATCCAAACAGTTGAATAATTATTAAATGATGCTTTCCTTGCATGATTAACTCTTATTGTAGTAAGTTTAAGTATTTTAGGGGAAAATCAACATTTAGCAGAATTTGCTATTTTCATTTTAGAAATATTCAGTAGTAAATGGGGATCTCTCTGAACATCCAGTATATGATGAACTGCTATCATGTATTTAATCGTTTTTGTCCCCCCCCCCCCCCAATTCAGGTGGATGGAAGTAATCAGAAGTGCAACCAGCACCGTGGGAAGAAGTAACCTTTTGATTCAGAGTGCAGAGAAGGAGACTGCATTAAAATAAGCAACCCTAGAACAGAGCCTTCACAGTCTGAAATACCCGAGTCTGGCTGAACAAGAGCAGAAGAGAAGTGGACATTTAAAAAAAAAAAAACGCATGTAGCATGATGGGTGTTTGAAAGTGCTTCAGTTTGATTACTTACATGATTGGTATCACCAGTTGTATCATCTTGACTGAATTTCATTTCATTGAAGAAAAAAGAAAACGTTAGTCATGAAGACAACAGGATGTTTGATGCGTGAGATGGCTGATGTGAGCATTTTGGCTTTGCCTGGCAGTTCTCACTGTTTTATGTTGGGTTGATTTGAGAATAATTGCATAGTAACTTTATTTTGGCCAGTGGCAGTATTCTGCATAGCATGGGGATAGGGTTGGGATACAGAGATGTACCTGTTACACATCTGTATATACTGGGCTGCACAGCACACAAGGCACACTCACTACACACTATGCAGACACACCCTACTGTTTCTTTTATCTTTAGTTGATTACCAGTTGCTTTAAAAACTATTTTAGCACAAAAAAAAAACAGCTTTTGAAAGCAAGAGTAAACAAATAATTGTATTTAATACTTTTGTTATTGCATTACTGAAAAAAAATGCTTTTTTCATTACATATCCATATGTAACTTACTGTGTTCTGAAAGGGACTGCAACAGACAGGGTGTTAAGTTAATTGTAGGTTATGAAATTACTGTTAAATATGGGTATGTATGTGTAGCACAAACTGTATTGATGCATTTGTGGCTTCTTCAGTATGTTTGCATAACATATAGTAAAGGATCATTAGATGGGGGAAACTGGCATTCATATACAGCAAACAATCAAATCACCATCCGTTTTTTCTCTCAGCAGATGTGTGCATCTGAATTGTAGTAAAATATGAAAGACCATTTGTATAGTATCAGACACTGCCACTAGCTACAATCAAAGCAGTAGATGGTGAACAAAATCCCGAACTGTACATTTACTAATAATCCAGCGCAAGCATTATTTTAAAAAATCAGGTCATTTCAGAACTACTGTTTAAAACAGAATCCTAATTGATTTTAATATGATTATTTTAGCATAGTTTTTTAAAATTTGCTTAATAGTTTAAAGATACTCAGTCTCCTAACCTGAATCACAGTATCTGTGAACAAGAGACTTGGTGTGTAACATTTTTAAAGGGTTTTGTCCTTTACATCTCACTTGAATAATAATAGTTATAATAATGAAGTCAGTAATCTGCTGTTAATGGTAATTACGGGGTATCATTTCAATATAATAAGTACATTTGTACGAAAACTAAATGCTGCATCTGTTGTGCCTCTTAATATGGGAGAGTTGTTGGCCAGTCATAATTGTTTTGCTCTTCTTTGTTGTACGTTTTCATTTTGGTCATTCTGTGGCCTGTACTGTGCAGTATTGAAGAATGTCATACTGGAAGTAGAAAACTAGATCTCATTTATATGAACAACTACATTGTTTCTTCCTTCAGTGAAGGTTAATCTTTTTAACTGTTTAAGTGGTATATTTGGAAGGCATTACTACAGTAAGTATGCTACTACAAGTCGCACAACTAACTAGAATAACTTTCACTTGTATAAACAATATGTACACACATTGTAACTACAGGTTTTCTTCATATCAAAGATGCAGTAGTTCCAAGTTTTCTTTAGTGTTATACATGCCATTTGTAGAAAAAAAAAAAAAAGAAAACTGCAATTTGTGTTCTCTTAGTTTAATTCATTGGATATTTTTCCCCATCTGTGCTTTTCCAGTTTTTCTCCATAGTTTTGTTAGGTAGCTCACATTCTGTAATACATAATATATTGTTACCTCAACTTGAATATTTCTAAGGTTAAATGTTAGGGAATCAAACTGCACCACTACAAAAAGTAAAACAAGGGCTGCACTTTACCATGGCATTGCACAGGTTTGTTCCTAACATCTTTTTATGCTTCTTGACATGTTACCTCCTCTGGTATTTTATTGTCCTAGTATGTCTAATATTAAATTCCCTACCATCTTGGTTTGGTATTGCACGTGTTCTCTGTCTTTAGTGTGTAACTTTGCTTTAAAAGACTATAATAAATTATACAAACAAATTAAAAGTACAGCTTTCCAGCAAGCCAAAGAACTGCATATTTTGCCATTTGTAGCTGCTTTTAACGGCAAGTAAAGAAAACAGTATAGTGACTTTCTTTGGTCCTGTCCTTAGTAACCCATATTGTGTCCCATCTTTCATTTTGTAGTATCACAAGTCTCTAGCACACTAAATATAACAAACTTCTGGTATATTTTACTTTAGTACTGTTATCAAATATACTGCAGATCATCTGTTTAGGGGAAAAAAAGAGTACAGGTGGGAAAAATACACTGAACACAAGGTATTGGATATATTCCTGCTGCACTGATCTGAGAGTAAGGATTCAGATAAGTAAATGTCAACAAAAAGTTGTAAACATTACCACTGTTATGGGCTTTTTAATTCTCAGTTTTTTGTAGAGATTAATAAATATAAAATTTAAATTCAAGGTTTTCAAGCTTTAAGATAAAATTCATCTCATCTGTCTTCAATGTGACTTGATTTCTGCATCTCATGGATGTCCTAATTGTTTTATTTAACTAAATGTATGTGTTAAGCAATGAGTTAAATGTATATATGTTGCTTAATTTATGGTGTAATGTCCAGATAAAGCTGTAGAATGCATGTTGAATGTTGTACATGCTAGCCAAAGTCATGCAGTATGTAAACATGCATAAACAAATATAATGTTAAAGTTGTAGGAAAAAAAATGTGTTAGTCTGTGGACTTATTCTTTCTGAAGCTGGCTGTAAATTTAGGACTGTAGTGTTGTTAAATTCTTGTAATTCATCATCATTAGTACCTGTTTTTTGTACTGTACTAGTAAAAAGATGAATGGAATATATGCACATGGCAAAACACACTGCAGCAGATTCAGAAAACGTCATATCGTAGTAAACAAATCTGCATGATGAGCGGCAACAAGCAGGGGGTGTGCTATTCAGCAAACCAAGCAACATGATGTGGTTTGCTGAAATAACATGGTTGGCCATGTTGTAAGCTAGTAAGTAACCACATAATGAAACGCCACGTATGATAATGAGATATATTAATGAGCAGTATGACCCTGCTGCTTGTGCCAAAATACAATCCATGAGTATGTTATAGTGTGGAAGCGGTTACTGCAGGGTGGCCTCTTGCAGGGACTGCAAGCAGTTAATGTTGTTGAATGGCCAGGGTCATTGGATTTGTGGAATGTGCTGAGGGGTGTGGGTTCATGTGTCTGCAGGGATACAGCCCCAGCATGTGTTGCAGCACTATGTCTTGACCTACTGGACACTTTCAAGGCATGCCATGAAAGCTGGCTCTACCAGATGTTACAGTGACAGTTCCACAACCTAGACTAGATTCTGGTGCGCTACCCGACCATAACTAACATCTGCTGGAGCATGAGCCAGTAGTACCACAACCACAATGATGGCCTCTTGTGGGTGTAGCCACATCCATAGCTGATGGTGCTGTGTAAGTGCTACTGCAAGGATGGGATCCTGCTCGTACATGGCCAGGTTGGTTAGTATCGGAGGAAGTAGCAGGTGACCAGCCTCTTGAGTCTGATAGATGACCCAGAGAAGACACTGCATAAATCAGTGTATGATTGTCTATCCAGAGAGTCCACACATATGGGTCATGCACTCCCATAGGTCAGCATGCACATCTTGGATCACCCTCACAATCTCTGCCATGGCTCTGTTGTAACTAGCCTGTGCTTCCATGATGGCCCTGTGTATTCACTGGATGGCAGCTACTGACGCACCAACCTCAGGGAAAGGCAGTATCCATACCTCTGGCAAGCAGCATTACTAATCCTCACCCTTACCCATGAGTGGTAGGGGCAGATTCAGACGCATCTTTTTGCTGTAGGGGCAGATTCAGACACATCTTTTTGCTGTAGGACATCACTTTTCCCTGATCTGTAGTGTCACCGTCAACCTGTCCAATATCAGATGGTAGTGTGTCCTGGGTATGTGCAGGTATAATGATTGTCTAAACTCTGTGCAGGGGATGTGGGAGTCACATACCCTGTGTCCAACACACAGTCTGCACCCATGACTGTATCAGCTCATCCCTGCTATCATTAACAGAGGTAACAGGTACTCCAACATCAGACAGTGGTAGTTCCACAGTCCTAGTGTAGGATAAAGAATACCTGTGACTACACTAAAGTAAAAAAAAAATATCCAGTGTAAGTATGACCAAGTATCACAACAATGCATGCAATTGCTTTTCTTACAACTATACAGATATGAATCCACTAATAACCGTGACAATACCTTGTGTAACTGGACCGCATTGCCAGCTCTACCTGCAAGCCATAAGTGAGATAGCTATTATAAACTCTTCTGTGACTAACAAGTAAAAAGGGGGGGGGGGATATATTGAAAGCAGGACTACATATCTCGGACATCTTCTGTTGCAAGTCTGTGGGGCCTATCCAGCTCTGCCCCAACATCCAGTAGCACACTGTGGACCTGATAGTGTTTTTATGTGAGGCCATAAACTCCTCAGTCTCCATAATGCGCAGTTCAGTAGGTGGCCTGCCACATGTTCCTCTCTGTTCCCATGCTAGAGACTACTCTTTGAGTGAAAGCACAAATTGTCAGTCACCCTGCACTGGACCATATTGTACAGACAATCTTGACCATCCACAGAGTTGACATTGTTGGCAAGGTCACTTCAGACATTGTCACAGAAGGGCAGGTTAGTGGAATGAATAACAAAGCCATCTACCATGGAGATTGAAGGCCTCTAGTACCACATTATTTAGGCACAGCTCTGTTGGTATGGAAAACAGTGGAACTAACAGCTGTGGTCATAGATGGGTATTACAAATCTTAAAAGTAATACTATACTAATAGGCAATCTGGTATGTTTTAGTTGGTTCTGACACTAACATGGTTGTATCCACATAATCTTTACCTGAATGTCAGGCATTGTGTGTTCTGACCACAATCCCCTCCCCCCAAAAAAGTACATGACCGCAAGCTAACAAGCACACGACTTAAGCCCATGAGTATTACAATATAAGTGGTTTAAAGGTTGTGGCCAACCACATATGTATAAGTTACACAAAACTATAACAGTTGCAGTGGCTACTGCAGATGAAATGGCAAGCACAGTTTTGTATTTGAACGACTATTATATCTCCAAAAAAAAACTATTTTATTTTTTATGTTTTATTTGACATTTGTTTACTGGGGAGGTCTGACTGGGTCTGCAGAATCCATTTTCAGCAGAGGCCCGGGAAGAAAAGCTCCACATACAGTACAATACAAATACAATACAATACAAATTACATTAGAAATACTATACAAAAATAAGTTGAAAGAACAAATTATGTTACATGATGTTGCAATGTATTACTACACATCTAGACAGTTCTATAGAGTTAAAACATTATACACAATAATAGTCACTCGCACCATACATGATGTAGATCGTGCGCAAAAAATAGTACGTAGGTAGTGCAATGTGTGACATTGACTGTTGTAGTACATGAAAAATAGAATGTTAGTTTCAGTTAGGAAAATAGCAGCCAGAAAGTTAGTGATGCAGATGGATAGTGAGAGAGAGTTAAGAAGAACAAAAGCCTGAGGAGTAGCTTAAGGATATGGTATAGAAACAGGAGGAGGAGTTAGAAGAGCCTTAGGATCTTGCAGTCTGTGAGAGATTGAAACGTGACAGAAGAGGATGATGAGGCTAGTGTGGAAGAAGAGGAATACCTGAGCATTAGGCAGGCTTTACGCAGGAGCGCAACTATGTATTTTTGAGATTAATTTTTAAAGAGGCTTTGAAATGGGTTAGTCCAGGCATATACCTGGTAGCTAGAGGTGGTGAATTCCAAAGTACAGAGACCAGAGTATGAATACAGAGTGTGACCTGGTTTTCTTGTGGGTTTTGAGATAGCCAAGAGATTTTTGTCTGATGATCTTAGGGATCGATTTGGTGTATAAGATGCGACTAAATTGGCTAGTGCAGGGCAGGCAGTAGGCTTGAAAATAAGGTTGTGCAAGGTGGAGAGCTGAATAAAGGCATAAGGTTGTGCAAGTGGGATAGCTGAATAAAGACAAGTTGGTTGGGGAGTTCGACAGTTTAATTTTAGGAGTGGTTTACAGTGGTGTGAGTGATATTTAGAGTTTGTGGCAAACTTTGCAACCTTGTAGCACTGTTCCATCTTGCTTAGGGTAGAAGTTTGTAAGTTAGGATAGGTGCACCATAAAGAAGGGAGGGAAGTAAATATATTTTTGCAAGGGTAGTTTTGGTTGCTGTAGTAAAGCAATGTTTGTTTCTGTAGAACAGTCCCAGTTTTTGATGAGTTTTCTTTATATTTTGCTGTATATGGGGGTCAAATGAAAGTTTGTCAATTATAACGCCTAGAAGTTTGGTTTCCTGCACTATTTCTATGACAGTGTTGTCAGATGCAAGGATGTTGAAATGATCAGTGGCAGTGGAGGTGTTCTGGGGGATTAAAGAGTACTAGTTTTGTCTTCTTTGGATTAAGAAAGAGTTAGGCATTTCTTAGCCATGATTTGACTGCAGTAAAGAAATGTTGAGTTTTTGAAAGTAGTTCTGGTAGTGACTGAGCAGTACAGATTATGGTGGAATCATCAGTGTATTGAGTGAGGGTCCCAGGGTGAGATTCAGTGTAAAGGTTGTTTTTGAAAATGTTAGAGTAGGGGTCCTAGGATTGAGCCTTAAGGGGACTCCAGTAGGGTTGTGAAGAAAGGGTGAGAGTTGATTGGACCATTTCACTGCTTGTTTATGATCCTTGTGGTAGCTCTGAAACAATTTTACTGTGTTATGTGAGAAGCCTAAGTTAGTGTGTTCAAACATAAGGGGTGAGACACTGTGTCAAAGGCCTTGGAGAGATCAAGGAATATTGAGGCTGTATAGCATCCTGCATCTCTGGCCTTGTTCATGGTGTCTGTCAAAGATAATAGGGGCTGTAGCTGTGCTGTGGCAAGGTCGGAAGCCATGTTAGGTTTTGGTTAAAGGTTGTTTTGCAATAGATATTGCATTACCTGCTGATGGATACCTATCTTGAGAATTTTGGATATGGGTGACAAGATGGATATAGGACGGAAATTGGATTGATCAAAAGAGTTGTCGCCTTTGTGGATGGGGGTAATACGAGATTGTTTCCATATGGTAGGTACTTCTGATTCAGACAAAGACCTACTTATGAGGATACTGATTGGGTAGGCGACTGAGTTAGCAGCCAGTTTGAGGTATTGTGGTGGAAGATTGTCAGTTGACAACAATTAACATAAGGTCAAGTGCTTTCATCCCTTACATAATGGGACTTCTTCAGAACCATTAATATCTCATTACAAGCATATTTTACAACAAACAAAAAAAAGGATCGTGATCTAGCACTAATTAGATTTCAGCATTCTTAAAGCAACCTTCTGGCAATTGAGATTAAAATAACAGTAGTTCCTGGTATCACTGAAAATGCCTTGATTGCACCTATTTTAAAATCAAAGCTGCAGATTTGTAGTGAACATAAGACAACACATTTTCTTTTAGTTTTTATTGGTTTTATTACTGTGAATTGATTTTTATGGTAATTTTAATGTTTACAAATATTTACATTGGATTTTGTGGACAGGTTTATATTTTACATTTTTAAATGGAAGGTTGCTTTAACAATGCTGAAATCTAATTGGTGTTAGATCACATGATCCTTTTTGCTATAAAATAGGCTTGTAATTAGATTTTAATGGTTCTAAAGAAGTCCTATTATGTAAGGGACAAAAAACACTTAACCTTTTCTTCATGGGTCATTTTTTTTTGGATATAAAATAATTTTTCAAATACAAAATTGTACCTGCCGTTTCACCTCCAGTAACCGCCGTAACTGTTTATGTCCACTGCGTTAGCCTTGTTTCATTTCTAAGTCTATTGAGTGGCTTCACAGACACATGCTGGTTTTTGATTTAGAACTACAACAGTGTATGGCTCAGTACTGTTGACACAACCTGCTGTAACAAGCTTGCATGCTACTGTGATGATTATACTTGCAAAGCACCCCTTAACATAGGAACATGCTAAACAAGCGATCACTGGGACTATAAGATATCTAGCTATGTATTAAGAATATGTTAGCTAGTACATTTAGAAACACTGACAATCTGACCTCGCTTCTAAGCAGTGCTTCAAACAGCACACAAAAAATCTACCTCTGGACAAAGGGGTAGGTGAAAAAAGTACCACTTACCTTATGTAAGCAGATATCTTTAGCAACAAGCCGTTGAGCCAACACACGGGATTCAAAACCATTTAATGTTTTCTTCTATAGCGAGATGATGATCTCTGCTTTTCATAGTGCTTATATTGTGTAGATTTTCCCATCTAGGCACAATGATTATTGTAATTGAGGACCGTGTCATTATTGCTTCTGAATCGCTGAATTTGCATGACAAGCAAACGTAGTAAACTTCATGAAGATTACAACATGATACCTTGCTCACACCTGTGCCACTGTAGCCCTTGATTATAGGGGTGAGGGAATTATGTTGTCTTCAATCATCTGAATATGGAGTCACTGTTAAGCATATAATGGAGGACTGCCATGTTTCACACCTCAAACTGCTATTGGAAGAGTAATAATACAGTGCCTATACTTTATTCTGCTATCCATCATGCAGATTAGACTCCCTTTGATGTCTGTCATTGCTCACAGTATTGGACATATAAGAACTGTTTCTGCTGCCAATCTCTGACATTTTTCCTGAAATCTTTGAAGGTGAGACAACTATGACCAGGGAGGGTGAGGGTAGTGCTCCTTTAAGAGCACAGTGGTAGTGTGACAAGGAGTCCAAAATGTTTCTGGACATTCCCCATAAGTATTACAGGTGGAGGTTCATGCAGGAGGGCTATACTAGGTCACACTGTAAGGCTTATGCCTGGAACATTTTGGTCAAGGCTGTCACCCATGATTATGGCATTTCACAGAAGGGGGATAATTGCTGTGATCACTGCAGTGACTTGAGTTGGTGCAAGCCTGACCTCCTTAGCAGGTGGGAGGCTGAAGTTATGACACTGACTACCTCACTACTCTAAGCTTGCCATCTTTTTGCTAAACAAATAACTCTCTAATGCATGCCACTATCATATTATGCTGTATTTACATTTCTAGTACCTACAGCTATTGAAAGGAACAGGGAGATGCACAAAAACAGACCAGAGAACCTAAGAGAGCACTGGGGTAAGCATACCAGCTGTTGTGAAATATATCTCTGTTTGCACAGAAGCAGTTGTAGCCATTATAAATAAGTCTGATAACTTTTATACAGCAGTCCCTGGTCTGTCTGCACTGGCATAGCTTGAGGGAATTTGTATGATTGTGCAACGTTAGAAGTATACTTCTGCATTCCTTCCCCTGTATAGGTAGAAAAGTGGCTCATCATATTGTCTGTGTGCACTGAGATAGTTAGGATGGCTGTGGGTTCAATCCTCCCCACCCACCCCCCAAAAAAATTTTCTCTTGTCATGGCAGAGTATATTTCTCATCCCAGTAATGTCATTGCACCACTACAAGGTCCATATGTGCAATATCCACAGATAGTAATTAGCTTGGCATTTTACAATATACATTATAAGTAACTGTTCATTGTTTGTCATTGGTGCATGACATATTTATTTTGTGTTCAAACTGTATTATTGTCAAAACTGAAGTTGCATCATTGGCAACAAGCATAGATATGCTATCTTGGTAAATAGCTCCTGCAATTATTATGCTCTTATGACCGACTGCATGTGAGGATGGCTTTTGGCTTAGTCCCTCCTTATAATCAAACAGGTTAATGGCATACCTGTGTAAGCCCTACTATTTCAAGTTATTTTCCTTTACTATATGCATATCAGTATAGTGAAATTTAACATCATTTGTGTATGTTTCTTTCATCACCCTCATTGTCACTAGCATTTCTCTTTCAAAAATTTGTTTTTTTCTCCATTTCTGTAACTATTTTATGCAGCAGCAAAGCAATCTGCATCTAATCCACTGGCAAGGCTTCTTGTTCTCGCCCCACTTTACAAGAGGCAGCAGTAGCACCACCACAAGTAGCACCAAGCACATCTGGGTCCCAGCCTACCACAGTTGCCTCCATGCCTCCTGCCCAATCTGCACCACATGCATCAGATAGCCCTGCACCAGAGGCTTATACACTGCTACCTGCCAGTAGCAGTCCAAGTGGAGGTGACACTTTTGTCACCTGTCAAGAGCTGGCAGAGATTGTGAGGGAGATAATAGGGAGAAGGGTGGATGCCTGCATCAGCCGTATGGAGACCATGCTCTAGCAAATCACTGAGCCTTGTCCATACCCAGTGCTGTCTCCTGTTTCTGAGGCAAGACTCAAGGTTGACAGCTGCCAGGGTGATGAGTAATCTCCCACTAAGTCTAAGCTGGCAAAGACTTCATCTTCAAACAGCCAATCCTATCCTCAGACCTGGTGTTCTCCTGTCTTTTGTGTATGCCCACCCCTGCATGCTGTACAGTCCTCCCCTCACTATTGTTTTTCATCTGTTTGACTTCTTCACCATTGTGTTACCCTACACTCTTGTCAGCCGTGTGTGTCTTTCCCTGTGACCTAACCCCACCTCTTACATCTTTGACTTCTTTCCCAGACTTTCTTCTCAACAAAAAAATAACAGGTCAACTGTCCCACAAAAATACTCCCATCCATACCTATAATTTTACCAGATATTTGACTAATATACACATTATTGGCTCAAATTGTTCATACTAAAGAGTGTAGTTGTCTGTCAAATAATTTAGAATTTCAGTCTAAGTCATTGCAAATATTGTTTTAAGTCACCAGGATTATTCAGATAACTTGAGAGGTATGCTGCTGTCCACTTCCATCCTGCTCACTCCTTATTTGCTCCCCTTTTGTTGTATCCTCTGCTCACTTCCCCTTTACAGTTCTGTCCTATACTCTCATTACCATCCTTTAGACATAGCACACAAAGGTCTTATAAAAAAGTCATCTTTCTGCTGTTATATGGTAGATACTTGACAGAGAACAATGATGATGGCATAAATGACCACAGAGAAATGGCACTCCACATTCTGTGGGGAAAAATGAAGAAAAATGTTTGTCTTGCAAATGAGCTAAGCATCGGTGCAGACGCCAGTCTGAAATAAAGTACAGCCAATGCCTTTATTATAACTCCATTAATCACTCTGTGTACTTGTGCAATTATTTTTACTGTTTCAACACATTTTTCTGGGGAGATGAATCCCCTGGGGGTTGTATGTTTTACAACATTAGGTTTGCAGTCTGCACATGTGCTTCATTTCCTAGTTAGCTACTGTTTAGTTTCTACTTTTCCGAAGTAAAAGCCAATACCAAAGGGCTCTGGCTGACTATAAATATCTGGTGTCAAAATCATGGTCTGAAACAAAATGCTAAAACTGTATTATTGTATCCTTTGGGAAGTCATCTTCCCCAGGGAAATACTACATTGATGATACTCCCCTAATAGTTGACCCATTTATTTGGGATTTGGGAACTTATGTGGATAGTGACCTACCTTTTGACCAACCTGTGTCTATTGCTGTAAAGAAAGTCCTTTTATCTTGCAGAGCTTATAAACAAAAGGATTGTGTCTAGATCTTGGGAAGCTATTGTCCCCCTTTACGCAGCCCTTATTAGGCCAATCATTGAATATAATGCCCCCTTTGGCATGTATCTGCCTGGAAACATGGAAAAGTGGAACACCTACAGAGATACTTTACTAAAAGGATGAAAGGCCTAAACAACATATCCTACATGGGCCAACTCAAAGCCCTGGCACTATACTCTGTATCCTACAGACTGCTAAGAGGTGACCTATGTCTGGCATACAAGGCATTCTACAACCTATTGCTAATGGATTTACTGCACATCGGCAAGTCAGATAGCATCAGAAATACTCTGTCTAGGGATATGAACCTCTTCTGAAACATCAACAGAACAGTTTGGAGGGACATATCTATTTTGCTGAAGATACCATTTCCATTGAACAGACTTCCCATCCACACAAAACAAAGTTAATCCCTGTCCATTATTTAGTGCAACTTAGATCCATGGAAGGAAAACAAAACATTTACCCCATGACTTTCTCCCTGTACTACTAATGGACAGAGGCAGCTCCTAAATGCTTTATCCCATGCACGAGTCCCCTCAAAATATCTATGGTATGATCCCAGTTATTATTCTTAGGAGTAATATATAATTATCAACCATGGAATAGGTAAGGACAATCTATAACCAAATGGGATAGGTTATTTCAAGTACAAAAAAGGAAATTGGCTAGACTTAATATGGCTAGCAAGAACAGCTAGCTTGGTACTTAACTATGAATCTATGGATGTGTGTGTGTTTTATGACTGCTTTTACTGTGACTGTATCAGATGCTCCCCTTGCTAATGCACTGGTATGGACAATATCAGTAGGAAAGTCATGGGTTTGGATAACTTGAGATCTTAGTTCATAGGTAAGTACTAGACTAGCTGACCTTGGAGGACATATTAAACCTAGCCAAATTCCTTTTAAAGGCAAGAATCATACCTGGTACCTTGTAATTGTAAGGCAAACACCTTAACCATTATACCAACCCCCTATCTTCCTTTTCTTTTACTCAGACTGCATATGTGCTACATTTCCCTGATGTGTGTGTTTTATGACAGTTTTTACTCTGCTTCAGTGGCTGCCCTTATTAAAGCACTGATATGGAGAATATCAGTAGAAAAGACATGGGTTCAGGTCTACATTTTCTTTTCTTGCTCTCAGACTGTGCATGTGCTACATTTTACTTGTATGTGTGTTTTATGACAAATTGACTGATTCAGTGGCTCCTCTTGATAATTGCACTTGTAATGGGGAGTATCAGAGGAAAGTCATGGGTTCATTTCCTTTGATGGCTATCTTTCATTTTCACTATAAGTCTGCATATGTGGTACATTTCTCTGATGTGTTTCAGAATCACTTTTTTCTCTCACTGCTTCAGTGGCTCCCATGCCAATTTTTCCACAGTTCCCTTGCAAGTGGAACCACTGCTTCAGTGTCTCTCCCTGCTAGAGAAATGTGGATATACTGGCATGTGGACTGAAGTGATGTCATCTCCCCTGAGGGCACCATATTTTCCTTTTTTAAAGGCAATAACATTATCATACAGATCCACTACTGGCAGTCACATTGTCAAGACAGGTGTAGTTTGGAACATCATGTTACTTTATCATATCCCACCTCTCCTGTCTGGGTTTCACATTGTACTACATTCAAGTTTTGTCATACCACCTTCTCCATTCTGCTTTGCTGTCCTGCAATTCCCTTAGCATTTTTCTTTGCATCTCTGTGGTTTCTGTTTGTCACCCTTACCCATTCATGCAATTTTCCCTTTCATTGCACATCTCTCTCTCTGTGCACACACACACACACACATACAGAGAGATGTACATTGCATAAACATTGTCAGTGCTATTTTCCTGTCTGTGCACATGAACTTGTAGCCATTGCAGGAGGTGCTCATGTATATTCACTGTTTACATCAACTGCTCATACTTTAGTCTAGTCATCAGGTGCCCCAAACATGATGAGGCTCTAGGTCTGTGCTGTAGACACAATGAGGAACAGGTTATCATGCATACTGTCCTGACCTACATACATGTTTTATTAACAGTGAGGCTCATCACACATGCAATGTAAGTATTGCTGGCATGGCCACAGATGTGACATTTCTTAATCCCTAGGATAGATTAGTTTTTGGTAGTTTTTATACTGCTATTTCTTTAACTCTGTTTACTTACTGAAAGCTGTGACTGCACATGGAACAAGTGACATTACAAGTATACAGTTAAAAGAATTAACTGTAGAAATAGATGTATAAAATAAGCTGTTGTACAAAGAAAATGGCAACAGTGAAAAATTGAAAATGCATTGGAGTCGAGATGGAAAGACTGCATAATGTGCACAGAAAATGCACAGTTGAAATTCAGACATTGTAGTTATAAACATGAGGAATTATTGACCTGCTTTTATGTAATTTTGTATAGCATCTGTGTGAAATAGAACCATTTTAAAAGGCGTGAAAGCAAGTGTTTTCAAAATAATTCAGTGTAAATGAACAGAATCATAATGAGTTATTTGTTGGTGCTATCAAAGTTAAAAAGGGTTGATACAGTGAGAATTAATAATCCAAAAGTTGAAACTGCACACAGGTGCCCAGTGTAATTGTTTAAAGATGCATTTGAAGCAGTGATGCTCAAGGGTACTGAAAAGAGAACTCTGTGCACATTATTAATATTTTAGGGCACCATGTAAATCCACTGGTTCAGAAGATGTTCATAGGTAGGTACTAGGCTATCTGTCCGAAGGTATTTATAAGCCTAGCCAGAATGTGTTGGCTTTCGCCACACCCTTAGATTAGTTCCCTGTGCCTCTGTCCAACAGAGCCACTGAAGTGATCCCCGGGGTAAACTTTCTGTTTCCCATCCACTCGTCAAGGTTTCTTTTGAAGACTGTTAGCGAGGAGCTCTGCCTAATGCAGATTGGAATCTTGTTCCAAAGCATGGGAAGTCTCTGTGACAGGAATCTATCCCTCCAGCACACCCTATTTATTGTTGTGGTGAGGTTTAGATCCCTAGAGCGTGTGACTCGAGGGGATAAGTTTTTCTTTAAGGTGGAGCATGTCCATCAATTCTGCATTGGACATGGCCTTGTATGTCAGGCAGAGATCACCTCTGAGTAGGTGGTATGCAACCGAGTACAGCTGGAGTTGCTTCAGTCGAGCTGCATAGGGCATCTGTTTTAGGCCAGTGATCCTCTTGATGAGGTACTTCTGTGGTCTTTCCGGCTGTTGCAGGTGTCTTGTAAGGTACATCCCAAATGGGGCGTTGTACTGTATGATGATCTGATGAGTGATGAGTAGAGGGGCACAATGACCTCTTTTGATCTGGATGCAAACCCTTTTGTGATTAGGTGGGCCACGTAGAAGGATTTTCTACCCACTTTGGCAATGTGATTATCAAAGGTGAGATTACTATCTACTTGGGTCCCCAGATCCCTTATTACGTCTTCCATATTTAGGGGACTGTCACCTATGTGGGAGTTTGTGGGTACTTTGTTTTTTCCAAAGGGGATGACTATGCACTTTTTGGCATTTTGCTTGAGGCCATGATTTTGACACCAGGTATCCATCACAGTGAGACCCTTTTGGAGGATGTCTGTGTCAGCTGGAGAGTCAATTATAGCCCCTAGTTTGCAGTCGTCTGCGAACTTGGTCAGCCATAGTCCTCCTGTGCTTGCCTGTACCTCTGAGAAGTATATGCCAAATAGGAGGGGTCCTAGGATTGAGCCCTAGGGAATGCCACTTGTAAGCAGTTTAGAGTCAGACCTAGCTCCCACAACTCTCACCATGTGGGTTCTGTTCGTCAGCCAGTTGGCAACCCATCTTGTGATGTGGAGGTTAATGTTCGGGCTGGTGAGCTTGTCTATCATACCAGAATGGGGAATGGTGTCAAAGGCCTTTGCAAAGTCTAGGTAGGCAGTGTGTACCACCTTTCCCTCCTCTATAGCCTTGGTAACTGTCTCAAAAAAGTCCACCAGGTTTAGGAGGCATGATCTGCCCTTAACAAAGCCGAACCAGGTAGGGTCCAGTGTTTGGAGTTTCCCAATGTCTCTGTTAATGAGTTCCATGATGATGTGCTCCATAGCCTTGCAGACCAAGCTAGTCAGGCTTATAGGGTGATAGTTTCTGAGGTCTGTTGTGGCTCCACTTTGTGAAGTGGAATAACCATTTCTGTGCACTACTCTATGGGTACATAGCCTGTAGAGAGGCTGAGTTTGAACAGTGTGTTTAGGTGAGGGGTTAGTTGTTCATTGAGCTCATGTAGGACGCAGCTTGGGACACTGTCCGGTCCCATTGTTGCTGTGTTTTTGGCTTTGGAGAGGGCTGTTTTAACCTGAGTGTCTGTGATTTCAGGGACTGTACATTCTTCTGATATGGTTAATGGGCCCTTTTGGGAGTGAGAGGGGGGTGAAGTTTGCACTGAACCTGTCTGCCAGGATGTTGGTTATATCGGTTGGTTCAGTGTATTTTGTGCCATTCTGCAGTAACTCCGAGCAGATCTGAGCATTGCCACTTAGATTCTTGACATAGCTAAAGAATGCCTTGTGGTTATATTTGGAGTCCATAGCAATTTTACTTTCGGAGCTCACCTTGGATGATTTTATGAGGGGATCATAGTTTCTTGCTGATACTGATCAGGGATGTCTTCCCTTCTTGGGATTTTAATCTTTTCTTCTATTGTATAGCTTGTTTATGGCAGGAGTCCACCAGACTAGTTTCCTTTTCTTGGAGGAGTGAGTCTTGGTTTTGCTTGGGATGGCACGATCCATGCATTCTTGTAGGTGCCCATAGAATGCATTAGTAAAGGATTTTGCAGCATGGACAGTGTTATCCTTCAGCATGGGGGCTTTGAAACTTTCCACCTCGGTCTTAAGTAACGTGAAGTTTGCTTTTGAAAAGTTTTTCACAGTGGTTTCCTTGTCCAGGGGTGGGGAAGGAATGTGGATTCCAAACTGATTTGTTTATGGTCAGATCTAACCAGCGAGGGGTTGACCTCTGGTGTGGAACACCGGTCGCCCATGTTGGTGATGACCAGGTCCAGTATATTGTCACCTCTGGTGGGAGTGTTGACTAGTTGAACCAGGGCATTTGAGTTTATAAATTCTAGGAAATATTGGGCAAGGAAGTTAGTACTTGAGTAGTTCTCCCAGTTAATGTTTGGGTAGTTGAAATCACCCAATATTAGGGTGTTTGGTTGGACATTTATGTTTCCCAGTGTTTTCAGAAACACAGAATGGGGGTCCTGAGACATGGGTGATCTGTAGCAAGCTACAATTTGAATTGCAGTTTTGCCCATTGTTAGTTGCACCTGGATGATCTCTGAAGCATCATGCTGTGCCACTAACCTGGAGGTGTGGGTATCCTTGATGAATATGGATACCCCCCGCCTTTTGTATTTCGGTTCAGGTTCTGTGTCTGAAATGTATGGTATGAATTGTAGCCTGGTAGTGCTGGGGTGCTCTTCTGGATTGACCTGAGTGCTTGTGTTAATGTGGCGGATCCTGGCACCCGACAGGAGCTAACAGTAACCTTCTTCTTATTCAGCCTAGTGAGTGGGACGTCAGTGTGCCTGACTATAGAGTCACCTATTACTAGTATGTTGGGTATGTTATTTTGCCTTAAGGGCTGTGATTGCATGGCACACTGGTTTTGTGATGTGTGTTTCATGGTTTGTGTTGGGGGAGAGGAGGTTGCTTGGATGTTTGCTTTGGAGGTCTCTATTGCTTTTGCAGATTTTTATTTAGAACCTCTGAGTATGTTTTCATGTATTTATATGTGTTTTTTGCCGGTGCTGGTTATTGGGTCTAAGTGGGACTGGTGGTGTGTGATGCAAGTATTTCCCTTCTCCTCTTGATTGTCTGATTCAGTCTTGGGTAGAGAGAGCTTAGCCTCCAGTTTGGCTGTATAATTGCATCTCTTGCATGTATTAGTGTTTGGTGGTAGGAGGAGAGGGTTGTCTGTGTACATGAGGCAGTTGTAACATTGCCTCAAAATGCCCAGATTCACCAGTTGGACTGGAGAGTACACCTGAAACTGCCCTTTGGACATGCCTGGATAGGTACAGTGAACTGTTTTACTGGGTGGTTGGTAAGGTCAAATAGAGAGCCTTGTCCTTCTGTACAGTACAGGAGGGTCTAGTGCTAGGGTTTATAAGTGCTTGCTATGAATTTTGAGCAAGTGCCGGGCTGAGAAATGAATGGCTTGAGTGCTTAAGTTGAAGGTTTGTCTAGTTCCAAGGGAAAATTTGAAGAGGAGACTTTGTGGAGCTGGAAATAGTTTTACCCTAGCTAACCGACACTGCCTAGCAAGCAAAACCAGGCAAATACGGTATTTATAACAGGGAATTGAAAGAGATAGAAATTAGCCCAAAATGGCCAGTAGACTACTAATTTCTGGGCAGAAACCACTCCTCCAGGGACAGATAGGCTGCTCAAAGCGCCCCTCTCTCAAGGTGAACAGAGAAACTTCCATCTATCCAAGTAATGTATGGGCAAACAAAGAGAATTGTAACACAGCCCTGAATTCAGCACTATCTCAAGGTGAACAGAGAAACTTCCATCTATCCAAGTAATGTATGGGCAAACAAAGAGATTTGTAACACAGCCCTGAATTCAGCACTAATCTGAAAACTGGACTGTACTAGCTTAGAAAGGTGGGAAGCAAGTATATATACATATATATTTATTTTTCAGAAAATAAAGCAGATACAATTAAAAAAAACAATTTAAATGCACAGAAGAGGATACTTATTGTTATATATCACAGATGAGAGTTGTAGTCAATGCCCCTAGTAATAAAGTAGGAAAAAACACAAATACAGTAAAAGCAGATGAATAAAGTGCAATTTATATATATATATATATATATATATATATATATATATATATATATATATATATATATATATATAAAATGAACAAGCTGATTTAAATAAGTTACCCAATTGACCAGAAAAAAGCTCAAAACTGAGCCCTGTTCCAGCAGTCTTCAATCAGACAAGTTCTAACTGCACACTCCTGCTACTAGGGTGCAGGGGAACCTTCTCCAAAAAAGATGGCCTGGATCGGTGCTCAAGTTATACAAACAAAGCTAGATTCAGCAGGCCAGAATCTGGTCTATGCTACAGCAACAAGGGCCACCAATTTCAGAAAAAAACAGTTCAAATAAGCAGGCACAATAAGCCTGTGACCAGTAAGTCCCAGCTCAGAAGGGCAGAATCCAGCCTCTCCTCCCACAAGAGTGCAGACCACAAACCCTCTTAATGTAGAATAACTGGCCTGAAGCCCAAGTGCTTAAGCCAGAACTAATGCACTTTTAGAATAACAGACACTGGTCCTTCAATCAGCAATTCCCAGATTCGAAGGATGTAAGCTACTTAATGTAAAACAATCTGTATGAAGCCCAAGTGCTTAAACCAAAAGACGTAGAATAACAGTTACATTTTAATCAGGCTACTACCAAGCAGCAATAAATGCAGCAGAATAAATAAAAATGAGTACTTTTAAGAAAAAGCAAAATAAAGTAGGAGGAAACACAAATACAATAAAAGCAGATGTCTAAAGTGCACATTTTTGTTTTAAGTGTAAGGGGAGAGGAAGGAAGAACCTAAGTGGGTTGGCCTTCTCAAATCTTCTCTCTGTATTACATAGAGTGAACACTAGACTCAGAATATGATCTCACTGTACTCATTTAAGTGAGCAAATGAGATGGACCTAGGAGAAGTGTTCTAATACAGACTTACAGGAGGGGCGGGCATTTCCAGAGCTAGCAACATTAATACCAACGCAACAGGGAGGGTGGGTGGGGAAACTAACTGCAGAGAGATACACAGCACACTGTTCAATGTGACACACAATTAGGAAACAGAAAAAATGAAAATCCAGTACTTTTAAAACTGCAAGTTTGTACTTAACAGAAGACTAAAATACACTACTGCAAGTTTCACTTAACTTCAGCTTCTAATGCAGATGATTGTAGCCAGGCAAGTCTCTCAGAAGTTGACCATAAAATGATTTCTCAAACTTTGTGGCTAGCACTTAAAGTACAGAGGAAGCACTCTAGGCTATTAAATATCAGATAACAAAGAAGTGATAAGACCACCATCCCCTCTTATAGCAGAGAGAGAGACACAGCACACTGTTCAATGAAACACACAATTAGGAAACAGAAAAAATGAAAATACAGTACTTTTAAAACTAACATGCAAATATCAAAACAAGAAATACAACGTGCCATTTTAATTGTAGCACTTGAAAAAATCTTAGAATATTTGGGTTATTTGACTTGTGAGTTATGTTAATGGTAAAACAAAATCACAGTGTGAAAGTAAAGACTGCATGTATACAGAAGCATTCACACAACCACAGAGACATGTTATATAGTGTTGAGTTTTAGCACTATCCTTCATGACTATGCCGATATATTTACAAGCTTATGAAGTTTACCAGGAACATATGGTTTGCAAATAAATCCTGATTTGCCAATGGCACTTTATGGGAACTAGTAGCTCTTAAACATTGAACTGAAGTTTCAGTGGCAATAACAAACAAATGGGTGAGTGAAATGATTAGTGTTTTTAAAGCAAGACAATGTTAGTATTGGTATTGATCCTTGGAATTTGAGTAAAGTGATTAAATCAGAGCCTTACCCATTGCAAGAATTTGAGGAAGCTGACCCAATGATTCCAGCTACTACATTCTTTTCAATACTGTAATCAAAACTAGCAGATAAGCCTAGGTGAACAAAGTTCCAAGTTGTGCACATGTAATATGCCTCCAGGAAAGTAAAGACTGCTTTCTCACTTCCATTTGATATTTCATCAGAATCAGAGCTGTTCCAAAGAACTGCTGCATAGGTAATTGAAGGCCTGAGTGGTGGTGTATATGCAACTGGTAAACCATATGAGGTCAGACAAAATAATTTCCAGTTAAATAAAAAGATATATGAAATAAGCTTGACCAACCTGAAATAAATTAGTTGCATTCTCATGCCTGAGGGATTGGAGTCTGATAAAAATGTGTCAAAACAGTTGTACAGATTGCAAGGTAGAAAAAAGTTTACAGAAATTTTGGAGAATGAGGCAGTATCATGTGAAAATTGTACCTAACATGCCTGAGGTAACACTCCCTCTTAAAAAGTTGTTAGATCGATATGTAGCTTAGGAGTGGAGCTATGAACTGGTAAAAGAATTTAAAATTAAGAAACTAGTCAAAGAAGCTCCATCATTAAAATATTATCTAGTGGATCAACTAGCTGTGTTCCAAGTAAATGGCAGGCAGAATGGTATTAGAGTTTTGATCCTGCAAAAGACTAAACCAGTTGCCTGTATCTCAGGTACATTTATAGACACACAACAGAGAATGTCCAGATAGAATCATAGGAGGGTGCAGGGCTAATGACCCTAGGGGCTTTACAAGCCAAGTTTTACCCTTATTTCCATGATCAGAACCTATCACCTCTGTTCAAGAGGACTTGGGTAGAAACCCTGGGGTGAATCCAGTCATCTAAATTACGTTTGAAGAGGGCCAATGAGGTGCTCTGCTTGACATGAAGTGGGAGTCTGTTCCAAAGGTGTGGTAACCTCTGGGAGACATATCTGTTCCTCCTGCAGGTTCTATTGATGTCACATACTAGGTTAAGACCATTAGAGTGAGTAATGCATGTACCATTTGACTTACAGATATGCAGCATTTCCAATGAAGCAGAGTCAAAAATTGCCTTATATGGGAGGCAGAGATCATCTTCGAGCAGTCTGTGTAAAACAGAATAAAGTGATTGATTTCAGATGGTCCTCATAGGACAGATGGTGAAAACCTTAAATTTCCCCTGTGTGGAACCTTTGTGGTCTCTCCAATTGGTACAGGTGCTTGGAAAGGTACATACTAAAAGGGGCATTGTAATCAATTGTTGGCCTGATGAGGGAAGAGTACATGGCAGTTATAACTTTTTTTTTCTGGAAGCAATGCCCTTATGAGATGAGCAATATAGAACGCCCTTCTTACCACTGTGGACACATGGTGATCAAAGGTAAGGCTGCTGTTAACTTGTGTGTCCAGGTCTCTCACCACTGAGTGCATACTTAGGGTGTTGTTATTGATGTGGTAGTTAGCAGGAACATCACTTGTACCAAAAGGGATACTTTTTTTTGCATAGAGTTTAAGGCCATGACTTTGTTACCAGTCATTAGTTTGTGTTAGACCCTATTGTAGGATGTTAACATCATTTGGAGATTCTATGACTGCTCCCAGTTTGCAATCATCAGCAAACGTGGTCAGCCACAGATCTTTAGTTTTAGCCTGCACTTCAGAGAAATAGATTCCAAAGAGTAGGGGTCCCAGGACTAATCCCTGTAGAACATCACTGGTTACAGGTCTGCTGTTGGAGGTGGATTCCCCTGTTTTGATTATATGGGTTCTATTTGTGAGCCAGTTAGTGGCCCACCTAATGATATAAGAGTTGATACCTTTCTGGGTGAGTTTGTCAATTATGCCTGAGTGGGGTTTATGTCAAAAGCCTTGGCTAAATCTAGATAGGCTGTGTGCACAGATTTCCCCTCATCAAGGGCCTTGGTGACTGTCTTGAAGTCCACCAGGTTTAACAGGCATGATCTCCCTTTGACAAATCCAAATTGTGTAGGGTCAAGTGTTTGGAGGTTACAAATGTCTTTGTTGATGAGGTCTGTCCCTTTTTTAATTTCTCCAAATCTTTTGGGTTTCTAATAGCATGATGGGAATGGACCCCATTCCTAAGTCAAAGTACGATTAAAGTTCATGAATTTAGTATTGTTTCAATCTTTGATGTCAGCCAAAAGTGCTCTTTGCAGCACCCACAATGTGCCTAGTAATGACTCTGCAATTCACATGGGGTTACATGGAGTGGAAACGTATCTAAATACGATTGTAGATTCTTTTTTATAAGACCCATTGCTCCTACTACTATTGGAACTGTCTGGGTATCTTTCTTCCACATTGCTCTCGTTTCTGCCTGCAGATCCTGGTATTTTATGACTTTGTCTCTCTCTGTACACAAGACACTGTAGTCACTGGGTGTGGTGATTTCAATGATCAATGCTACTTTTGTCTTTTCTTGGACCACTATATCCAGTTTTCTAGCATCAATCTTTTGAACTGCTGGTAATGGGTGATCCCATGTGATATAAACTTCATCATTTTCTATGATGCTTTGTGGCTCCAGTGTTTTTCAGCCTTTTAATACCATAATGTTTGCACAATCCCCAGTGCAGCAGTCTCACCACATTATTATGCCATTCAGTATATTAGTGTGTCGCAACCAGCAACAAGGTGTGTGACTGTTTCTAATTCGGTTTTACAAAATCTACATTTGACTGTTTCTCCCACATGTTCAATGGACTTTGTAAACCAATGTGTATATAGCCCACTATCTTGGGCTGCCAATATTAACCTTTCATTTTTTGGTCTGAATTCTCCTCTCCTTAAACATTCCTGTGTTTGTGCCTGATCGACATGAGGTTCTTTAAGTTTTCCATACTTGCAGCAACTATATGTTTTTTTTCCACGTTTCATGCCTTTTCATCTGGTCCTTCATCTTATATTCTTTTTTTTTTTTTTTTTTTTGCACATTCAGTTGCTGCCTGTTTTTTTATCTACTTCTGATTTGATTCCCATTCCTGCTTGATGTTGATATGCTTCTGCTAAATTAAGCAGAGAAGTCATCTTAGATTTATTCTCCTCATTTTTCAAAACTTTCACTACATTTGGATCTTGTGAGGTCAGTAGATTTGTGTGAAGTCCTGCAATTGCAGATATATACATGTAATCAATTTCAAGGAGACCCATCCCTCCTTCGGAATGGGGAATATATGATCTTGGTATACACTGATTTTTATAAATCATTTGGTGAGCATGAAGCATCCTTGTTTTAATATCTAATATGTCCAATACTTTTTGGGGTCATTCAATCACTCCAAAACTATAAGTTAGGACAGGAAGAGCAAATTGATTTATAGCTTGGATCTTGTTCCTAGATATCAGTGCTATTCTCAAGATTAATTTAATTCTTCAAAACTATTCCTTACTGAGTTTTTTCACATTTGTTCATGTTTTATTGCTGATCCTTCAATTCCCAAGTATTTATACATTCCCTCTTGCTCAAGTTCTTTTATATCACATTCTTGTCCCAAACATACGTTTTCCTGGTGCTGCAGTTTTCCTGCTTTAAAGGTTGCTTTTGCACATTTATCGAGACCAAATGACATTCTAATATCATCTGAAAAAAATTTGACAACCTGCAGCTGTGCTTTCAGTTCCTCATCTGATGAGCTATACAGTTTTAAATCTTCAACAAAGAGAAGATAAGTCATTAGACTTCATTGTTTTCTAGGAGCCAACCTGTAGCCATGGCCTAAGCTGTTAAGTAAACAGCTTAATGGGTTAATGGCAAGGCAGACTAGCAATGGTGACAGAGTGTCACCCTGGAATATCCCCCTTTGAATTTTTTTTCCTGAGTTAATCTATCCTTTATCATGGCTTAATTCCAAAGTGGTCTGCCATTGTTTCATGGTTACTGTAATGTAGGGTGTATCATATACATTTTTAAGCACTCTTTTATCCATGAATGTGGGATACTATTAAATACTTTTGTTGTAGTCAATCCATGCCATACTTAAATTCTTCCCCTTTTTATAGTTTTCCATTATAACTTTAACAAATGATCCTTTGTTCCATATGACTTTTTTTATTGCCCTTTTGTTCTACTGCCATAATAAGAGTTTTCTTCTAAATTACTATAAACTCTGTCAGCATCAATTCCCGTATATAGTTTATATGTCGTCGGAAGGCAAGTTATTGGTCTATAATATTTAGGGTAACTTACAGGTTCACTCTTAAATAAGAGCATTGTTTTGCCTGTTGTTAGTCAGTGTGGTGTCTGTTCGGGGTGTGCATATAAATAGTTCTTACTCGTGACTAAAGCCTCGTGCAAAGATGTTAATACTTTTAACCAAAAGTTAGGGACTGCATTTGGGCCTGGGGTTTTTCCAATTAGAGGCTTTTCTTAACTTTGTTTCAGTCTCTCTAGGTGTTACTTCATCCCATTTCATATCCTGTACCTTTAAACTTCTTATTCTTTATTTTACTTCTATCAATTTATCTTCTTTATGTTCCACAGGATCTTCATAGATGCTTCTCCAAAATGTATCTACTTCCTCTTTTTTTGGCAGTCTTTCAATTACTTTTACCTTATTTCCCAATTCTCTATAAAACATTTTTGGGTCTTCAATAAGGTTTATGATGATTCTCTCCATGGCCTTGCAGATATGGCTAGTCAGGCTAATAGGTCTGTAGTTCTCTGGGTCAGTGGAAGCACCACCTGTGTGCAAGGGGATAATGGTGGCCTTTTTCCATTCAGCTAGGATGAAACCAGTGCTTAGACTATGATTGAAAAGAGTACACAATGGTGTTGCTAATTCTTGTTTGAGTTCATGTAAGACGCAGCCTGGGATGTTATCAGGTCCCATGGATGCTGTGTTTTTTGATCTTAGAGAGGGCATTCATGACCTGCTCTTTAGAGATCCAGGGTAGAGGATAGGTGGTAGGGATGTCTTGGGATAAGTGTGGCGGGGGAAGGGGGAGTGAAGTTTTCAGAGAACCTGTTGGCTAACAGGTTAGCAATGTCCACAGGCTCGGTATATGTGGTATCACTACCAGTTCAACACAAATCTGAGCCTTTCCTTTTAGGTTACAGATGTAACTAAAGAAAGCCTTATGGTCCTCTCTAGTTGCGGAAGCTAATTTGGATTCGTAGTTCTCTCTCACACCGAGTGGAGGACTTCACAAGAAGTCTTATTTGCTTGTTTAAGCTCAGGAGGGAGTGTTTCCAGTTTAAGGCTTGTTCCCTCTTACTCTTAGACAGCAATTTCTTCCTCTTATTATAAAGCCTGTTAATGGCAGTTGTCCACCAAAACAGGTTTGCTCTTCCTCGATGAGCTTGTTTTTGTCCTATCAGGTATGGCCATATCAATGCAGTTGTTTATGTTTGTATAAAGCATTTTAGGGTTACCACCTGTCCCACTTTGCGAGGGACAGTCCCTCTTTGGGCAGTTGTGTCCTGCAAAAAAAGTGAAAAAATAGCAAATGTCCTGAGATTTTAGGATAAAAATATTTCCTATATTTTATGTAATAAAACAGTTATTCTGTATCTGAAACACCTAAATGTTATAAGAAACAGAATAAGCAACTAAAATGCTACAAGAATGAGCTTTTATTTAGGCAAAACAGTGAAGTTCTGTCTTTTGTACTGGCCGTGGGTATGTTTCGCCCTGCAAAATCTGACGTTTGTACCAAAAATGTCCCACTTTGGGCATTTGAAAAGGTGGCAACCCTAAAGCACTTGTGTAGAACTTGGCATAGTTGCCAGTTCCATCTGAGGGAGGAGGTGCAGTGAAGCTATTTATACCACCCCATAAGAGGTTATAATCCTTTTTGGAGAAGTTTTTTAGTTAAGTTTTTGCTATGGGGGGGGTCGGGTGTGATAGTAACTTCGAATGAGACTGATTTGTGGTCAGATCTCATCAGGGAAGATCTAACAGTGAGGGTGCTATAGTGCTCCCCAATATTGGAAAGCACCTGATCCAGGATGTTGGCACCCTTGTGGGGGTGTCAACTAGCTGGTCCAGGGGCACTGGAGTTAATGAAGCCAAGGAACCTTTAGGCAAGTGAGTTTCTGCATGAGTAATTTCCCCAGTCAATAGATGGGTAGTTAAAGTCACCCAAAACCATGGTGTTTGGATGTACTAGGTCTTGGGTTAATTACCCTATCCAGGATTGCTGCCCCTTTCCAAAACTAAGGAACATAGCCAAACCTCTTTCGGCATCTTTCCCCTAAAGGATACAAGAAACACTACAACCACCTGACCTGTACTAGGTAATGGGTTAATTACCCTGTCCAGGATTGCTGCCTCTTCCCCAAGCTAAGCAACATAGCCAAACCTCTTTGGGCATCTTTCCCCCCTAAAGGACACAAGAAATACTAAAACTGCCTGACCTGTCCTAGGTCTTGGCTTAATTACCCTGTCCAGGATTGCTGTCTCTTCCCCAAGCTAAGGAACATAGCCAAACCTCTTTGGGCATCTTTCCCCTAAAGGATACAAGAAAGTACATTTTATACTGACTGTTACCTAAAGATACAATTGTTATTTCCACCCCAGGTGCGTATTGTAAACTCCATAGCCAGGACAGCCAGCAGCCAAACCCTTCCACCCTCCCAACCAACAGAGTATCCACTCTTATAGCCTCCTTAGAGCCGCAAGCCCTGCGAGTAGCCTTGATTGCAGTACAACCTTTTCCCACTAGGTGGACCCTCCTCCCAGGTCTTCTCCCCTTGCAAAATGTTCTCCATTGTACAAATTTCCCTCAAACAACTATTATACACTATACTTAGCTATCTGATAGACCCATTTTTACCCCACTTCTTCCATATATTTCTCAACTGCACAATTCACTATCTCCTTTTAAAACTTACCCTAACAATCAGCACTCCACTGATTGTTTTCCATGCATTTTGTCCTTCTCTGGCTCTTTCTTTGTTTCCAAAACTACCTTAGTGTATTTTCCTAATGCTTTATTTTAGTGGTCTTTTAGAGTTGCTGTTAAGCTGAATGTTAGACCATTGGTCGTTTAATGTACTCTTCAACTGTTTATTTTAGCGGACCTGTATAGTTATTGATAAGCTGAAAGTTAGAACTTACTGCATTAAAGTCTCACTAGAAACTGCATCTACCTTGCACATGCTTGTACTAACCGAAAAAGCATATTTAGTATAATAATGTGTATTCTTGGCTAATGGGATTTTTAAATGTACTGTCTTTACTAGTAATTTGCATATAGTGTGTATTAGTCCTATTGCTTACATCACCACTTTTTCTTCTCCCTTGTGTATCCAGCACTACAACCATGACCTGTACTAGGTCTTGGGTTAATTACCCTGCCCAGGATTGCTGCCTCTTTGCCAAGCTAAGGAACATAGCCAAACCTCTTTGGGCATCTTTCCCCTAACGGATACAAGAAAGTATGTTTTATACTGACTGTTACCTAAAGATACAATTGTTATTTCCACCCCAGGTGCATATTGTAAACTCCATAGCCAGGACAGCCAGCAGCCAAACCCTTCCACCCTCCCCACCAGCAGAGTATCCACTCTTATAGCCTCCTTATACTACTCCTGTGTTAACCTGCCTCAACACTTAAAAGCTGCAAGCCCTGCGAGTAGCCTTGGTTGCAGTACAACCTTTTCCCACTAGGTGGACCCTCCTCCCAGGTCTTTTCCCCTTGCAAAATTTTCTCCATTGTACAAATTTCTCTCAGACAACCATTATACACTATACTTAGCTATCTGATAGACCCATTTTTTAGCCCACTTCTTCCATATATTTCCCAAATGCACAATTCACTATCTCCTTTTAAAACTTACCCTAACAATTAACACTCCACTGATTGTTTTCCCTGTATTTTGTCCTTCTCTGGCTCTTTCTTTGTTTCCAAAACTACCCTGCCTCAACTCAGCCATCTCCCTACTTGGACTATACCTACATACTCCTGACTATCTGCTCTCTCCTCGCTTCTTGCCCCACCCCCCTCTCTCAGCTCTAACTACGTCAGCTGTTTAATCACTACAGTTCTTATCCTTTTTCAGCCGACCCTATAGGATCGGTGTACAGCTCATTTCCAGACTGTACCTGCACTAACCCACGACACTCCTCCCCCTTCTACCCGATTTCCTCACCTAACCCATAAATATACCTGCTCATAAGTGGCGCCATCTTTAATCCTAGAGTTACCCCAGGCTGCTGTGCGTTCCTGCCTTCAGTGTTCCCACCTGTGTAAGTAATATTATTGCTGTATTTTTCCTTGATGAAATCTCACTTCAGTATGTGTAAATGTCTCTGTATAAATACAAGATACATTATCTTATTGTAAATGATGTGCTAGCCACTCTTTCTGTAGTGGATACCATACTTACACTGCTTTTGCCACGTGAATCTGCTGCGTGTTGCTTTTTGAATAATGAAGACATGCTTTAAAGCGAGTAAATGAGCACTGTTTATTTACATATTCAGGAAGGTCAGGGTAGCGTTCTAACACTGAGTAACTTACATCCAAGGGCTGTTTAGTGAACTATCTTGGTCACTGTTCTACTTTTAAAAGGAATATAGCTGTTTATTCTGCCACTGTAGACCGCATACTTTTTTCTAAGGAATATCGTTTAATCTACACTGTAGACCGTGTATGCTCTAGTAATGCTGGTCAATACAAGCAAATAGGCTCCGACATTTAATTAAACTCATGAATGCCAGATTAGAGTAGCTCCGCTAGCTAGCCTCCATTTGTGTGAGTTACCTGACTTAAAGTGGGACTTTAAAGCCGTATTAGGACTCCATGGGCCAACATGCTAAATAAAACTGATTGATTCACTCTCTAAAAGGTAGCGGTATTTACTATAACATGATTACACCACATTAGAGATCTGCTCTGTAGTCTGGTCTACAACTGTACATGACAAAACAGAGCATTATAACTGCATTTACTCCCTTGGTTAGAACGCTGAACATTTGTTTAGCGTTCATGTTTTACTGGCCTTATTTAACCAGTAATAAGTACGTAAGGGTTCTTTCCTTAACAAGAGAGCTCTAGCAGTATTTAGTGAACAAGAGAATTTAAGCAGTTTTCAGTTAACACGCATTCAAGCAACTAACATCCCTCTCTCAATTCTGGGCTACTGTAATCTGCACCATGCAATGAATGGTCGCTTAATGTATTTCTTCTACTGCTCTATTCTAGCAGTCGTGTAGTTGTTGTTAAGCTGAATGCTAGACATTTGGTCGCTTAGTGTATTCTCCTAATGCTTTATTTTAGTGGTCTTTTAGAGTTGTTAAGCTGAATGTTAGACTATTGGTCATTTAATGTACTCTTCAACTGTTTATTTTAGCGGGCCTGTAGAGTTATTGATAAGCTGAAAGTTAGAACTTACTGCATTAAAGTCTGACTAGAAACTGCATCTACCTTGCACATGCTTGTACTAACCTAAAAAGCATACTTAGTATAATAATGTGTATTCTTGGCTAATGCGATTTTCAAATGTACTGTCTTTACTAGTAATTTTCTTATAGTGTATATTAGTCCTATTGCTTACATCACCACTTTTTCTTCTCCCTTGTGTACCCAGCACTACAACTGCCTGACCTGTACTAGGTCTTGGGTTAATTACCCTGTCCAGGATTGCTGCCTCTTCCCCAAGCTAAGGAACATAGCCAAACCTCTTTGGGCATCTTTCCCCTAAAAGATACAAGAAAGTACATTTTATACTGGCTGTTACCTAAAGATACAATTGTTATTTCCACCCCAGGTGCATATTGTAAACTCCATAGCCAGGACAGCCAGCAGCCAAACCCTTCCCCCCTCCCCCTCCCAACGAACAGAGTATCCACTCTTATAGCCTCCTTATACTACTCCTGTGTTAACCTACCTCAACTCTTTAGAGCTGCAAGCCTTGCAAGTAGCCTTGGTTGGAGTACAACATTTGCCCACTAGGTGGCACCCTCCTCCCAGGTCTTTTCCCCTTGCAAAATTTTCTCCATTGTACAAATTTCTCTCAAACAACCATTATAGACTATGCTTAGCTATCTGATAGACGCATTTTTACCCCACTTCTTCCATATATTTCTCAACTGCACAATTCACTATCTCCTTTGAAAACTTACCCTAACAATCAGCACTCCACTGATTGTTTTCCCTGCATTTTGTCCTTCTCTGGCTCTTCCTGTGGGCTCACTCCACTCCCCTACCCTGCCCCCAATTCCTACCCACCCCCAGTACTCCTAAACTTATAGTACCCTAACCACACCCCTACTTAATTGACCATTCCCACTTACCACTTTCATCCTATCACAACTCATCCTTCTACACACCCATCCCCCTATTCCCAATTCTCCTACATTCAATCTCCTCTATCATCACACCCATATTCTCTTAACTTATCTACTACCCTAGCCACTATGTATCTGCTAACTCCCTCCTCATCTCCAAAACTGAAACCATTGTACTACCTCATACCCCAACTTATAATACTTTATCTTCTCACCGCCTATGAATTCCACTACCTGCCTAACTCTCAGCATCAAGCATCAATTACAACCATTTATATCCAAACACACACCCCTCCATCAATACTACCCCACTTCCTCACCTACTGCACTACTCCAAAACCTCTCCATCCTATACTACCTGCATACGTAAACCCAAGGATTAAGAACTATTACCAACTCCTACTAAAGTTCACCAAACTCATAAGGAGTATATTACCTAACCTCATAGCCAATGGTGACATCCAACCTAACCCTGGCCCAAACTCACCAGCTACCACTTACCCCATATTTAGAACACCTACCAATATAAGAAGCTCACATAATGCCCCCAAATCATTTCTAGTCTGTCACCTAAATATCAAAAGTATAAATAATAAACTCCACCACCTGCATGCACTCCTGGACATGCACTCCCCTGATGTATTCTGCCTTACAGAAACCTGGGTCAAACCCACTATCCCTGACAATGAAATATCACCCCCCCCGACTACAATATATTAAGACTGGATCGTAAAGGTAGAAAAGGAGGTGGAGTAGCCATCCTATATAAATCCTCTCTCGAGTTATCCACAATTAGCACCCCACAAGACCTAATAACTACCAACACCGAAACAATCATCTCAAGAATCCAACTTAACAAAAACAAATCTATAAACATAGTATGTAGTTATATTCCTCCAGGCAATAACATAAACACCTTAGAAAGCACCCTCCAATGGTTATCCTCCACCCACCCCCAAGAAACAATCATTCTTGGGGACTTCAACATCGACTGGACAACTTGTTCAGCAAACTTCCCCACCACCCATATTAACTTGCATGGTTTTTCCCAAACTATTACTACCCCCACCAGAATCAACAAGCCCAACAAAGAGGAAAGCATCATATACTGGATCTTAATAAGTAACAAACCTCAGTTATACAAATCAGGCACCCTACCTGAAGACATGAGCGACCACCTCCTAACCTACATAATCAGGAAAAGAGATGACATACCCCACCAAACCACCTTTAAAACCCTCAGGTATACAAAGAACTTTAACCTAAATAGTTTCCAAGCTGATCTAAGCTCATGCAGATGGACCAGTCTTAAAATACTTCCCCTTGATCAAGCAGTCTCAGAATTCAACACCAGATTCCTGGCCATCTTAGACAGGTATGCTCTCACACATAGAATCAGAACCAAAAACAAAATTGCTCCAGGGCTAACCAATACTACTAGACAAAAACTTACTGCTAGAAATACAGCATGAACCTCATGGAGAGCCACCAAATCCCCACAAGCCCACATAACATTCAAACAAATAAGAAATGAAGCTAAAAGGTCTATTGTGTTAGACAAGCAAAATTACTATTTCAATTTACAGCAAAAAGCACCAAAATCAGCCTCAAAGATTCTGGTCAGGTCTGAATAAGCTGCTCCACCCAGCTAAATCTTCTACCCCCACCCCCTCAGCTACCTTATGACTACCCTCTGAATCTGTTGCAAATACCATTAACACTTTCTTCACCGAAACCGTCAAGTCCCTAGCTAATATGTCTCCCTCCTCCTCCTCTACTACAATCTCACCTACTCAGGTGAACCTCCCCCCTTAAAATTTGAGCATATCCCCACAGACTATATCAAATCTTTACTTAAGAAATTAAAACCTATCACCCTGGCAGCCGATCTACTTCCCACAGAGTTTATACAAAAGGCCGCTAATGTAATAGCTTACCCTATCACCATCTTAATCAATCATTCTATCCAAGAATCCTACATCCCCTCCATTTGGAAAATTGCTCATATTATTCCACTTCATAAAGGAGGAAACTCCACTGAACTCTCTAATTACAGACCTATCGCCATATCATCTCCCTTCGACAAAATAATGGAGAAATGCATACAGAAGCAACCATAGCCCACCTTACTCATAATTCTCTCCTAGCCTCATCCCAGCATGCTTTCAGACCAGCCCACAGTACAACCACTGCCCTTCTCTCACACAATAAATCACAACCATAATCAAAACCTGCTCTCTTCCTTGATTTATCAAAAGTATTTGATATGGTAAATCACAACCTACTCTTAGACTCTCTCAAATCACTATCCATAGATAACCCAGTAATTAACTGGTTGCACTCTTACCTGTATGGTAGACAACAAGCTGTCCCATGGAAAGGTAATCTATCCCCCCTTTTACCTGTCACCCTTGGAGTACCCCAAGGCTCTATTCTGGGTCCCCTCCTTTTCTCTATATTCATCAATGACCTGCCCAAAGTTATACTACAGACAACTTCTATACAGTACGCAGATGACTCTACACTAATTTGCTCTGCCTCTACTCACACCGAATTACACTCCCTAACCCAAACCAACTTCAACAAAGTAGAGAACTGGCTTAATAATTGTCATCTCTTATTGAACCCAAACAAAACCAAACTACTACTTTTCTCCCCCACCCATAAGCTGACACCATCAATAATTACAGTCTCTTATAACAATGGCACCATAATTTCTCCTGAACCTTGCACTAAGCTACTAGGTATAATCATTGATAATCTGAATTACGATGCCCATATAGACAAAACCATAAAAACAGTAAACAAAAAAATAGGCTCCATGTATAGGATTTAGAAATTTCTAACCCCAACTGCCAGAACCGCCATAGCTCGCACACATCTTCTGTCATCCCTTCTCTATACCTCATCCATCCTCACTAATCTATCTAAATCAAACCTCAACAAAATCACCAGCTGCTGTAACAATTTAGCAAGATTTGCCACAGGCTCAGCATACAGAACCCACCACTGTCATAATCTTCACAAATTAGGCTGGCTAGAACTACCCAATCAAATATACTATAACCAACTCATAGTTATTCATAAAATCCTCTACCAACCTACCAGTACCCCTATTCTGACTAATATTATTACCTCCTATAGCAACCTAGCATCCCTCCACTCATCCAGCAGAAAGCTAGTACAAACGACCAAAGCCAACAACTCAGCTGGAGATTCCTTATTCTCCAACTCTGCTGGAAAAAAATGGAACGCTTTTCCTGCTGAACTAACCACTAAATGCTCCTTGCCTCAATTCAAAATATCTCTAAAGACACACATGCACAGTGACTGGCTATGTCCATGTCTAAACCCTGACTAACCCATACAATAATCAGACTGAGGTAAGACAAAAAATAGCCATGCTCATGTCTAAACCCTGACTAACCCAAAATATACCAAGAAACTATTAAACCAAACTTGGCTCACAAATGTGATTACCCTTTTTTCCCCACACCCTCATACTAGATATTTCTTTACTCCCTTATATGTCTCTAATTTCCATTATCAGGAAAATAACTTACTTTTCTGCCCATACTAGATAAATTCCTTCTTACCTAACCTACCTTCTCTTATTCATCTTTCTTACTTTCTAACGGAAAATCCTTTTTTTATAGACTCACTTCTCTTAAATGATTGTTTTCCCTGTAAATTTATTCCATCAGCAACAATGTTTTTTTATTTCCTATCTAAATGTAACCTTAATTTGAATTTGTCTTTGATTTATTGTTAACTTTCTAGATATCTCTGTAACCTGCATTTTAAGTGTTACTACATTTTTTGTAACATGGAGCTTTTCTCCCTGGGCCTCCACTGAAAATGGATATGTATCCAGTCGGACTTTCCCGGTTAACAAATGTAAAATAAAATAAATAAATAAAAAATCTTGTTAGACTCAATTAGATACAAATAGGCAGAGTGGGTGTCCTGATTCATGGAGGAGGGGGTCCTGTAGCTGGCAACGACTTGAATACATGTCCTACCAACAGTTAATTTCACCTGAAGTATCTCCAGGGAAACCAACCTGGAGGTGTATTTATCTTTAATGAATATTGATACATTGCCTCCTTTAGTTTTCATGCCTTCAGTTTGTGGTTTGAACATGTGGAAGGACATGTAGTCTGATATGGCCTGAGTGCTCTCCACACCCTTGAACCAAGTCTCCGTGACTCCACAAATGTCTATATTTCCAAGGTGAGGACTGCTTCCAGTGAATACAGTTTCATGTTAAGACTCCTAGCGTTTAACAGCAAAACCTTGAGGTTGTTCTTAGATGGAGTTCTTACATCAGGAATTTTGTCCTTGAGACACTGCCAAAAAAGGCACCATGGGGGTCACAAGAGCCTTGACTAGTAGCTGAAATCCCAAGGGTGACAGATGAAGGCCATCTCTGGCAAAGCATTGAGGTCTGTCAATCATGTCATCCCAGGATGACAGATACTGTATCCCATTAGAATGATAACAGAAACTAAGCCAATTATTGAAGTCAATCATTTTCTGTTTGTATTGAGGCATCATCCTTGGTGAAGGTAAAATGTTGCTTAAGGCTAGGGACATACCTGCCTGAGGCACACAGTCTGAGAGTTCAATCATGTCTCTCGTCATATAGTCCAGACAGGTACATTTCAAGACGTTCACACCAACGCGGACTATGACAAAGTCATAACAGTACCTGTTATTGACAGGCCTGAGTGCATGTGTGATATGGCAGATCCTGGCACCTGACAGACAGCTTACCATGGCCTTCTCCTTATACAGTCTGGTAAGAGGGACATCTGTGTGAGTCATGATGGAATCACCTACGACTAATATGTTTGGTTTTGTGTTTTGCCTTAAGGGCTTGACATGTGACAGATTGGTATGTGAACTATTATGTGTATTGTGTTCTGCAGAGGAATGTGTGCAGCATGCTTGTGAGGTCTTTGGTGTTTAGGTATGTTTTGGGTGAGGACCTCTGCATATGTAGGTATGTGGGATGTGGGGTTGGGTGGAGTAGGAGGTGAGGTGTGCATGCTGATGACCTGCTGATTGTCATGTATACTGGCTGGTGTGTGAGACATCATGGATTCAAGGTTATTAATATAGTTGCATCTCTCACATGTTGAGTTTGTGTGGTCTAGGAGCAGAGGGTTGTCACTGAACATGAAGCAGTTACTACACTGTCTCAGGATGCCCATGTCAACCAAGCTGGCTGGAGAAACTGTGGGGAATTGTACATCCATAGTGTTGGGTAAATTTATATGGTCAGGAAGAGAGGTTGCACTCTGAGGCTAGGCTTGGTGTTATAACTGACATTAGAGCTGAGCCACAAAAACCTCTGGAGGACCAGAAGCAAAGTGCTAAGGGAAAATTTAACAAGCAAAATGTTTGCTACTATAACCACCAATGGTGACTACTTCTGTGCGGCAGTGCATGATGTTGTGCTACACCCAAGAAGCACAGATGCATGGCTTATATAAAACAAGAAATAACCCTTTTATCTTAAACTAGCAAATAAGGACACACTCTGAGCTTTAGTCCAATCACCCTCAATTAGATGGGACCCAGACAGCACTCCTCCCACAAGGATGGCTTTAATTTGATAATCAGAGGTTACAAAACAGACCCAGACACAGTAGACCTTGAACTGGGCTATGCTACAGCCAAACAAGTATGCGGTAAAATGTGGCCAAAAACAGTTCAGCTATTTCAGACAATAGAATGCAAATACTAATTAAGAGTGCAGTATAAGAGCAGAAACCAGCACTTATAGTTAAATTGGAAGCAACAGATACCTCAGATAGCAATAGTAACAGAGGTGATGATTTTATGATCTTAGTGGAGTCATGCAAGTTATTTTGGCAATTTTTTTTATTCCAGTATTCCCCCAGAGTTTAATAATTGTATCAGTATTAAACTTAAGTTTAGATCACTGAAGTGATGGCTGCTTTGTCATCTTTTCCACATTAACTTATTTAATTTATTGTAGTAATCTAAATACAGTTTTAGTAATTTTCACAGTGGGTTTAGCCAGATTAAATCAATATTTGACTTATTTTGGTTTTATATACTATCATTCAGAATTATTTTTCTTGTGTAGGAGAGTTAAACCTTTAAATGGAAAACAGCTGTACTTTTAATTAGCAGTCTCATGATGTTTGTTTCTGAAATAAGGGTGTGATGAATGTTTTTGTGTCTTGCTTTTGTGAAGTCTCCATTGTTGGTAAAAAGAAGAAGAAAACATAGCTCGGGTTATCCAGTCTTATTCTTTTATTTCAGTTATTTATTTATATTTTTACATATACAGGAGTTTGCTTTTTTACATTAAGGCAATATGCATCACTAGAGATTATTTGGATAATTCTGCAGTTTGCAGTAAGCCGAGAAAAGGAAAAAAGTAGTAAAGCATTGCAGACATTGACCTAGAAATGCAGATACTGAAAGACACTACAGTGAAAGTCTTGGCTGAGCAGAACAAAATGCCAAAGAAATAATTTCAATCCTATTTTTCTTTCAGGAAAGAAGTAAATCATGTCCAGAGCCTAATGTTCAAAGCTGTCAAATAATAGGTTGATGATGAAGAAAAATGCTTGAGAAGATACGTCTCACATGAGAACTTTGAAGTGCAAAATTAGCAATAAATATAGTCTGTTAGTCAAATATTTCAACTCACCTAGCTGTTGTGCATTCCACAGAAACAGTCCAGATGAATAAATAGCATATGCGTTACCTCTATATACCGAGTGGGGACAGATTTGTCCCAGAGACTCCATGTATTTTATGTGTGTAGATTATTTCTAGTTCCCTGAAATCATCAGAATGACAGATGTGTTAAATGTAATTAACACATTAAAGCCTATATTATTGAGGCAGGGGGGGTGCACAATGTCGTATTTAACAGTGCTCTACAAACAGAGGCCATTAATTCAGAAGGTTTGTGCACAAGTGGGTACACACTGCATTCTAGTCAATACTATCCAGTCTAATATATATGATGAGGAAATTGGCCAAATATTGGAAACTCTTGTGAGAATATACTGCAGCAAAAGCCATGAGAATTGGCATGTCACCATTTTGTAATATTGGAATACTCCATTGCAATGAAGCAGTCTCTTACCAGCTGAACTACAAATAAGCAGACATTTGAAAAGCAAATTATTAATTTCAGCTATATTAGCATTTCCTGAAACAATATATAGTCATAATTTCTGTTGTGATAATACATAGGACCACTGAATTTGCAAGCTGGATACAGGAATTAAAAAATTAATGGGAAAGTTCCTGAATCCAAAAGGTAGTTTTTGCCTTTCCCATTTGCTTCTGCCAGGATTGCTTTGTACAGGATGCATATGCATACGCATCTATGGAACTGGTTTACTGAGTCTTCACTTTTCTCTACAACTCAGCCAAAATGAAATCCCTTCACAAAACCAAAATGGTCACACTGTTTAGTTGCCTAGTACTAATAGAGAAATTTAGGATTAATAGGTATATGGGATTTTAAAAAAATTACAGTAATCTATGCAAAATAAAATGGTCCTGGTGCATGTATGCCTTTGAAAATGTCATTCAGTTAATCTCTACTGCCCTTTGACTCTAAGAAAAAAAGGAATTACCTTCCTAATCACTATCCTGTTTAGGCAACCAAAAGAAGGTGTATAGCCCATTACACTGGTTAGTGGTAATGGAAATATTCCATGTTAGTAAGTGCATAGAATTTGTAATTATTTCCATCTGTCTCTCCTTAATTAAAAGACTATCCAGCTATTTATATTTTCTATAAGCATATGAAGAATTATCTCATCTGTGACCGACTAAACCATTTTACTTGCATTGCTTTCTACTGTATGGCTTTTAAGTGCCCACAATCAACTGCAGAAGTAGTAGTGTGTTTTGTGTCACAGTACCTACTGTAACCAAGTCTGTTCACATTTACCAGCATACTTAAACACTTAGGATATGAAGTATGTGCTCATTTTACAGGCAAATATTTACTGTTCCATTGCATTGTGCATGTGTATCTCAAGAGCTGCTGTTCATTGACTTGTCACTTTTAATGCCACTCAGTGCAAGTTGATACTTTCAGGGGATGGCTATCACCACCTTGCCTAGACATGTTAAAAAAAGCCTGCAGCTACCTGGATTGTTAGGTGCATAGAATTAAAAAAATGTATACATCCCCATATTCTATTAGAAGGCTCTACAGTTATTTGTACAGGCTTTAAATGTATGAAGGATAAACACAGCTGTAAATAAGAATGTTAGGTACTGTATTTTCACATTACATTGTCTACTGTATAATTTTAAGCACTTGTGAGCAACTGTTTACATAATACTCAGACTTGCATCCCAACACCTGCTGTAACAAGTAAGGTAAGTAGCCCCACATGCTAATTCCCAGGGATCACTGCAGTGGCTCTGCTGGACAGAGGACACAGGGAACTAATGGCTCTGCTGGACTGAGGCACAGGGAACTAACCTAAGGGGGCAGCGAAAGCCAACACATTCTGGCTAGGCTTATAGATGCCCTTGGGCAGATAGCCTAGTGCTTACCTATAAACCTATTCTTTAATCAGTGATCAGGCAGAAGTCATTGCAGCAAGTTTGCTTGAGGTTTTATTCAAATCACAGAAAGCTAAACAACTAAGTCAAAATCCAATATGAAAATCAATAAACTTTTAATTTTTGTATCACATTTCAGGATAAATTAACCATAAAAGACCCACACAATCTCATACAAATGACAGATCCATAAATTTAATAACATATACTATAACTTTAAGAGTTAAAATGTACAGGTAATATACTGAATAATGCACCATACTATAATTCAGCAGTAAATATAGAAAGGAAAAATGAACACAGGTATTTACAAAAGAAGGAAAAAAAATAACTAAACAGTTAATGAAAAAGACAGGGTCAAGTGTTGAATCTGAGAATATGTTCATATTTTTCTAAGTTTGGGCATTCTGTTTAGATCTTAACATTTCTTTATCCTATCTGTAGCATATATATAAAAATGTTTTTTGATATTTGTTTACTGGGAAAATCCAATGAAGTTGTTGCTCATTTTCAGTGGAGGCCTGGGGAAAATACTTCAAACTCTAAGGAATAATAATATCATGGAAATATAGATCTGAAGATATTGATGCAGTGCAACATTGGCTAACGAATAAACAGTATAGTGTAGGAACACAGCTTTGGTATATACAGAAATTGGGTGATAAATAATTCAGTATAAACACTAATTGGGAAATAATTCTGTTTAAACATTGTCTAACAATAAAGCATACATAGTGAAGGACTATTTTGGTATGTAAAATAGCTGTATGATGTGCTAGGATAATGTATAAAACTTGATCCAATGGTGAAAATAAAGTCATAAAGGAGAAGATGGAAGTTGAGAGAGTGGCAGAGTTATAAAGGCGGGGGAAGTGGGAACATTGAAGAGAGATGGGAGAGGATAAGTGGTATGAGTGAGAGTAAGAGAGGTTAGAGTGTAAATACCTCACTAAAAGAATCACAGGCCTAAAGCAGATGCCCTACGCTGACCGCCTTAAAAAACTCCAGCTATACTCTGTCGCATATCATCTACTCAGAGGCGATCTCTGCTTAACATACAAGGCCATGTCAAACTCAAAGCTATTGGACATGCTACACATAAAGAAATCCCAATCCCTCAGAGCCACATGCTCCAGGGATCTAAACCTTATCACAATAAACAAAACATGCTGGAGTGATAGGTTCCTGACCTAGAGACTCCCCAGACTCTGGAATAGACTGCCCATATATGTCAAGCTGAGCACCTCTTTGGCCCTCTTCAAAAGGAACATTGATGATTGGATGGGAGAAAGGAAATACACCACAGGGATCATGTCAGTCACCCTGCTAGACAGTGGTCCAGGGAAGTAAATAGTGTGGGAAGAAATAGCCAGGGAATTGTTATGGCTAGGCTTGTATAGGCCCTAGGGCCGATAGCCTAGTACCAACCTATGAACCTATAAAATTAGAATGAGGAGGGATGAGTGATAATGAGCTGTAGAGCACTGGGATAGAGGAATGGAGAAAGAATATGTACATACAAGTATATATACACACACACACACATATATATATATATATATATATATATATATAATCAACTATAGTTGCTTCTTTTTCATGGACATTTATATTCTTTTTTAAATACCATTAATTGTTTTTGATTAATTATCAAAGATTTAATTTTATTAATATAAACTTTTAAATTGTTAATGAAACAGAGTTGTAATAAATTAGCTGAATAACCAATGACAAGTTAAATCTAAGAAATAGTTAAAAAAAATTTTTTTTTTATATTTAATATTTTTAGACAGTCTAATGGCATTGGCAAGAGGGTATGTTACTTATATCAAATAAAAGTGTTAGGGGATCAGGCTTGATTACTAAATTTAATTTCTTTTTTAACACCTTTATTGAATTAACACTTTAGACATAAGCAACCATCATGTCTCTCAACCTGGAAACATCAAAAATCTGGACAGGGCCCATGAAAAATAGGTACAAATCTGTATGCTGATTAACATATAATTTGCATATATAATTACATAACCCCACCCACTCTGATGGAATTGTGGGATACCAACTTTTAAATGCAAACCGAAGAACAGGCAACCAAAATATGGCACCAGAGTCCCCCTGCAGCCATTCCAATGTCCCATTACCTGGCTATTTTGCCCTATTTACCATAAACACTAATGTGTGCATACTGCTTTACTTCTACAATGATTATTTGGATTTTTATATTTTACACCACAACAATGCACAAGCACTAATAGACATCTGGTAAACAAAGCAATACTGTCTCACAATGAAAACAGACATGGCATTAAAACTTCTCTGTCCTTGAAACTCACATTCATTGAAACAGCATTGAAACCCACACCACATCCAAAGAAAATGCATCTGGCCAGTGGTGGATAAAGATTACCTTTGGGCTGTTTTCAAATAATTGGCCCCTTGCACACAAAACAAGCAACATACATGTTTTCTTTTCTTTGATGCACCTTCCTGACTTTATTATGTTATATTCCTTGTATAATACAGCACACTTGTTAGAGCGCATTTTAAATTTATTCTTTGAACATTTTTCCAATAGACTGTATGTAGGCAGTAAAACAAAATGCATGAACCAATAATGACAAAACTGCCCAATTCAGAACATTTCTATCATAAAAGTCTACTTCCACACTATAAATAGAATGACAGTAGTGTAAGCCATAGGCATCTTGCACAGCTTCTCGCACTTATTTTCAATTTCATTTTTTTTTTTGGGGGGGGGGGGGCAAAAGGTAAAAAAACAGGGACACATTTTAAACATTGCTTGTATAATTTTGTAAAATTGCTAGACTAAAATGTGTTACCACCATGCATTTCACTGGCAAATCTTGAACCCAGGACCCTATGAACTACAGTCAGAGCAACATACCACTATGCCAAATCAGCAGCTTCCCGAAAAATAGAAAGACTGAAACTTAATGGCTATCATTTAGTGAATTCATTTCTCACTTCTCACCATAGCTCTCAACCTGTTAGCACAAAAAACCTGGACAAAGCTCACCGTGGTGGTGGCTAGGGACTTCAAGCTCTTTTTACCCTGTACTCAAGGTGCAGGGCTTGAGCCTGAGTACCTCTAGCCACCAGGAGTATTAAATGGGGGGATTTACACACACACACACCCTTCTCTGAAAGTTAGCTTCCTTACTTCATTCCCCAGTTTACATGTTCAAGTTCATTTCACCACAGAATAGTCTGATAATGACTCGCATTTGAGCAGCCAGTTCCAGTTCTTCATATTCCAATAATGAAGTTTCCAAGTTCTTCATAGTCCGATAATGATACATTTGAGCAGCCAGTCCCAGTTCTTCATAGTCTGATAATGAAGTTTCCAAGTTCTCCTTGAGCTCAATTCCGACAGGCTGGTAGAGTGAGCTGATGTCATCACACAGACTGGTAGCCCTGAGGGTAAAAATTAAAAACAAAAGAAAAAAATCGGAAATGAAGGGGTACTACTCTGGAATCGTGGCACCCCTTCATTTGAACCCCAAAACTCTGTAAAAAACGAGTAATTCGGCATGGTTGGGAGGTATGGCAAGCATACATTTATATAAAAGAAAACAAACGTTAAAATGTTCACAATTGCAAACATTATACATCACATATATTCTTTTATACAATTATCATTAGTCCAACATTACATAAATTGATCAATTCCTACCTTCCCGTAAACCTCAGTCCTCCTCCAAAACATTGTTCTATATGTCTCATTTCCAAAAATTCCATGTTTTCTATGTAATTTGCTCCTACCCTTTTCTTAAGATCCCGCTTCCAGTTCTTTTATCTCTGTTACAGTATTCATCACTTCAAATATAGTTGGTTTAGACTTTGATCTCCATTTTCTAGTAATTGTTTTTTTTGGCAGCCACCAGTATTAAACTTAACAAGGCCTTAGTATGTCTAAACAATTCAGATCCTGTATGCCAGCTCAAAACATCATTTCCTTTGTTACACCCATTTGCTTAACCAATATTTATGATAAAAGAACTCTGTAGGGAATTTTTAAGAGTCTGGCAACTCATTTCACTCCCAAAATACATATTCCCAGTTGCTTCTTTCTTACCTTCAACATCTGCCATCTTCCTGAGGAAAAATTCTATGGAGTCTGATTTTGATTTTAATTTGAGTAAGAAATGAGACAGTTTTTGCATATATAAATTCATTACTATGAATAACTCTCATGGGGGATCTTACACAGTTTGAAGTTTTACACAGCAAACTCCTGTCATATCAGATAGATTAAAAGGGTCCCTATTATTTACGCAAATGTTCAATATTGCAAACGCCACTTTATCGACAGCTAAATGTTGAAAAGGCCAAATCCCGAACAAATGGAACAAATGTGTTTTTCCTAGGGAAAAACAATCAATGGGCTGTTTTTGGGACTTTGCCATTTCCTCCACTGTGGTGCAATCTCTGAGTTGGTATATTTAAGTAGGGCGGCTGTGGGGGGCACATCCCCTCCACTTTATTTTTGTGTTTCGTTTTTTTTTTGCTGACCAGCAATTTTCTTCCCCAAGGGAAAAATCTCTGTTCCGTTTGTTCGGGATTTGGCCTTTTCGACATTTAGCTGTTAATAAAGCGGCATTCGCAATATTGAACATTCGTGTAAATAATAGGGACCCGATTGAAAGATGGCTAACGTATTACAAGCAGTGTGTGACTACCTTAGGTAAACTGTTATGTGTAAACACTGTTGTTGTGCCCTATATCCCCTTTACTTATGTTTTTTCCTTTGATTTCATAGGCGCTGTTTTTCAAAATATGCTGCTTATAAATATGGTACTCATCTAACATCAGGTGATGATGGGAATAGAGTAAATATCTTTTGGAATAGTTTAAATAAGTGGACCCAAGGCCTGGGTGCAAATTTACTATTGACAGATGAGAAATGTAAAAATCATGTATTTTGCATCTGTGTAGCTTAGAAGATCATTATGCCTAGATAGTCAAAATATGTTAGTGATATAAAAATTCTTGGAAAAACTGCTGATAATAAATTTTGTTTTAAAAATTATGCTTCAATGATCAGAAATCTATTCAGATGTTATGTCTGATATCCAGGACCTTGAAAACAACAGAGTCAGTCATATTATTTGAATTATACAAGTGTAATTCAAACACAGTGTTTGAATGTAGCACAGCATATTGTAAAATTAAAAATACTTGGAATGGTTTAGTAAAGATTCACTAAGCATATTACTTGTTTTAGCGGCACTCAGACTGATCAATCTAAATTTGTATAGTTTAACCTGTATGCTCATCAGTGGCAAATTCTGTATGACATATCAACCTAATATTGATTGTACTTGGGTGTTTCTCATATTAGATGATCAGAAAGTTTTAGGATGCAAGATGTTAAAGCTTCAGTTATACAACAGTATTAAACTCCACATATAAGAGAGTGAGATCTATAAATCATAACTATTGATATGTACTGCAATTGTCTTTCTCTATGTGCTAGTCTAATAATATGTCTGAATTAATGCACAGTTTACAAGTTTCGACTGGATATAGGAAATACATTCAACACCTGAAGGAGTCTCTATTCCTTGACATCTTTGCACCTTGAATGCAAGTGTACACTGAAGTTATGAATATTAAGAAAAAAGGAAAACATTTTTAAAACTTTAAAATGATGAAACCAACGTAGAGTCATTTTTTTCTGTGTCTAGACTAACAACAGGCATCTTTTTTCCTTTGAAGTCTGGATGATCTATTAATGTTATCTTGAACTTTTCTGATGATTATAAAACAAGCTTGATCATAATGAATTGGATTAAGTATGGAAGACTTAATTCACTTCACTAAGACAGACATTTTTATTTTTCCTTCCCATAGGGCTGATTGGTCCTCTACCTGCATCCATTCGACCCATTTGTTCTTTGTGGTCAAGTGCCATGCATTCCTCAGTTAGGTGAGATCCCACCAGTCCATGCATTCCTGCCTAGGAAACCTTATCAGACCTTTGGTTCCCCACAGCCATGAGACTCAGGTGGTAGGGAGCAGACCAGCTTTCTGGTCCTACAAAGTGGCCTTCCATCTCTTTGGTGGAAGTGCCTTCCCTTTTTGCAGCTCTCTATGTTCTTTTTTGTCCTGCTATAATGAAAAATATGCCTGTGCATGCTGAATTCTCCAGTATATGCTCCAACAACCAATGCTTCTACTAGGAGTCATCCAATTAATGAAACAGAGCTGCCCTCCTCCTCCAGGATGGGTGAACCTGCAGCACTTGCCCCATCCCATACTCCCCAACCAGGACCTACAGGCACACTAGCCACTATTCAGACCAGATCACCTGTACTGTAGACAGGGCTTTATTTCTCTATAGCACAGAGCTGGATAAGAGAGACAGGCATTTATTATCAACATTTAGTAATGAAATGGGTTTATAAGAAATATAGTCAGTCTGTTTATTTTCTTGAAATAGTAATTGAATATTTTCAAGAAGAAGAGATTTCTTCATTCTTAATAATATTAAATACTCTGCGTAAAGTATTAATTATTTTGTCAGGAAATATTTTGTATATTACATGTAAAATTCCATCAGTTCCTAGGGGTATATATTCTTTTAACCTTTTTAATTTATTCATTAATTTCATGTAAACTGATATCTTTATTTTTATATTGCCTTCTGATAACTGTTTATTAATTTTCTTCCTTAGGAAAGTATCAGCATTTCCCCTCTAACATTGTTATCAAATTATGATTATTTTAAAGTTTAACACCTATGTCAACTTTATTGTTTTCCTTGTGTTTGATAGTATTCATTTTTGTCCATGTCTTCATCAATATTTACAAAGTTTGGGTAGTGGCCAGAAGGATGACATCATGGATAAAAGTAGCAGAAGTGAGGTTCTTTTGCAGGGTTGCCGGGATACCCTTCATGACAGAGCAATGAGCTTGGCAAGCAAGAAGGATTTTGGCAAAAAGCTGATGCTCCTCCAGATCAAGAAGAACAAGTTAGAGTGTTCTGGACATCTAATAAGGATGCTCTATGGTTTTCTCTTAGAGCTATATCACATCCAGCCCAGTGAGAGAAAGCTTTAGGACATTCCCAAGATATGCCAGGGGGGAATTATAGTTTCATATTCATGCTAAATTGATCCCATAGACCATTACAAGCCCAGCCACTGCAAGACTCATCATTTGTTCCCTCTGTCAACAAAGACCAAAAGGGCAGGCCAGTGATGAGCTCCGAGATTCTCATCCACTCGTCAGGATTTGTTTTCCACGTTAGGCATGAGATTATGCTGTATGTAGGGAGTCTTCTGGAAGGGATCTCTGTCCTGCCAATAAGTTATGTTAATGTCTCAGTGTAGATTTTGATTCTTCAAGTGGATGCTTGTAGTATTACTATAGCAAGTTAAGTAGGATAGTGGGCCTTTATAGCCTTAAAGACTAAGCAGAGGTTCAGACGTAGGAGTATCTAAGAGATGGAGAAGAATGAAAGGGATCTCATTCAATAACAGCAACATAAGGCGGCTGTATCTGAGGGTTTTTTTTGTTGTTACAAATCACTGGTATTTTTCAAATTAAACAGTGTGCTTGGATAGGTGCTTGGTGAAGGTGGCATTATTATTACGAGCTGGATTACCTAGGAGTAGAGAGGGACAGTAACTTCCTTGGATCTGGAGGCTGTGCCTTTTGTAATTATTTGTGTAAGGCATAAGGATTTCCTAATTACAGTTGATACATCATGGTCAAGTGTAACATTGTTGTCCACAAATGCAACTAAATCGCTGACAGTGATGTCAACTTTGTTGGGGTATTATCAAAGTAATAGGTGTAGGGAGTTCTTGTTTCTCAAATATTAATATACTGTATTGTTACAGAGATAAGAGAACAGGAAGTGGGATCTTTGAAAAGGGATAGGAGTAAATTACATAGAAGGAAATGGAAACTGTGGGACAATACATGCAAAAATGTTTTGGAGAAGGAATGAGGTTTAAGAGAAAGCAGAAATTTAATTTATGAAATGTAATTACAGGATATATAAAATATATATGTTATGTATAATATTTGTAAATGTGAATTTGTTAATATGGTTTGATTACTTTTATATGTCTGCCTATGTCAGCAGTGATAGTTTATATATATATATATTTTTTTTTTTTTTCTTTTTAAAGAAGGAAGGAACAGAATTAACTAAAATAAATTGTATACTGCATTTTTGTGTTGGGCTTTACACTTTAGCCATGACACCAAAAAATAGTATGGTTTGTAGCCTTCAAGGATACAGGTATGAGTTCATAGGTGTGTACTAGGCTAATGGCCCTGGAGCCTTTACAAGCCTAGCCCATAGGATTACCCTGGCATCATGACACCCGACCTTAGTTCCCAGAGCCTTTGTCTAGTTGAGGCACTGGAGTGATCCTCGGGGTGAATTTTCTATTTCCCTTCCACTCCTCAAGATTTCTGTTGAAGAGGGCCAGTGAGGTATTCTGTTTGACATATATGGGAAGTCTGTTCCATAGCATGGGCTGTCTCTGGGTTATGAACCTGTCCCTTCAGCTTGTTCTGTTGATTGTCGTAATGAGGTTGACAGTACTGAATGTAATTGTCCTTTATTTATTACTATTTGATGACCATATGGGTGAACTAGTCAGTTGACCCTTCTCAATCATAACCTGGACTTATAGAGCATAGAGTAACAGAAGACAGTTAAAATCAATGCATTGTTTAATATACCTTAATTACAATATCCTAACTTGTTACATATACAGTATTTTAACAGCATATAAGTTCACATCATTTATAAGACTACATAAGCTGCATCAGTATTTACATCAGTGCATTATTTTCATTACATCACTTTGACAATTATCATCAACTGAGTAATTAACAGTATTGCATCATGCCAGAGACAGAAATGGTCATATGGTAATTGGTTGTTAACCACTTTCTCTAAAGCAACTGCAAGGTGATTCAGAGAGGAGATGATTAGGTATTTTCTTGAAGCCTATTATAGATTCCCGTTTTTCTGGGTTCTGTGAGCAAGTCATTCCCTATAGCTGGTCTCAGTCTAGAGAAAGCTCTTTCACCTAGTATGATTTTGAATATTGGGTGTACCAGGGTGAAGAGGGCTATCATGTGAGCTTCTCAGTTCATATGGGCTGTCAACAATAGAAAGTGTTCTTTTCAGAGGAGGGTAGTAGCCTTGTTTTAGGACTTTGAAGATAAGTATGCTTAAGAGATAGGTAGCCCTATCTATCACTGGTGGAGTACATGATCAGATAGGAGGATGAGTTTACAGATTTTGTCTCTACTATTTGTATTTTGTTGGTTTTGTATGCTGTATCTAAGACTAGTAAGAGGACATCATATTCAAGTTTAATGATTAGTGCATTTTTAATAATAGCTAACTGTGCTTTTTGGAGAGAGCAGGTGTGAGTTTTATAACGAAGTTTAAGCTGTGTTAATACCTTACAGATTATAATGTTAGTGTGAGTAGTAAATGTTAGTGAAGGGTCAAGTGTAAGCCATAGATATTTTTTCTCAGTAATGTTAAGAATAGTGTTAACTTTATCATCAACATGAATGGAAGGAATACTGACTAATTTGAAGATGAGGTCATTAGATTCATTTTCTTGTGGCTGATTAGGAGTCTCCCAGACTAAGTCCAATAGCACAGCTTCTTAAAAACCTACTGAAGTTTATTCTATAGTTCTGTGTGGCTATTACTGGATTGTAAAAGTATTATATCATCTGAGTACATACGTTTCACATTACGAATCTCCATTGGTTAGGTCATTGATAAAGAGGGAGAATAGCAGTGGTCCTAGGACAGATCCGTGGGGTACTCCTGTGTTCAGAAGACCAATAGTGGAAAGTGAGTTATTATACTTGGAATGACTTATGCTGTAAATAACTCTGAAACCAATCAGTAGTATTAAGGCCAAAGTTTGATTTAGCTAGCTTATTAAGAAGCACACTGTGGTTCACACTTTCAAAGGCCCTGGTCATTTCTATGAAGAGACCCTCTGTGATGTTCCTTTCACTCATGGTAGAATATATGTTATAACTAGAGGTTATGAGGGCTGTGAATGTGCTGAATGAAATGCAAAAATCATGCTGAGCATCAGAAAGTCCATGATAGATGCTAACATGGTTTAGAAGGTGATTATACAGTAGTTTTTCAAAAGTATTTGTAACTGGGGAGATATTAGTGATGTATCTACAGTCTGTCAGCTCTTTGGGAGAAGAGACTTCTGGTTGTGGAATAATGAACATCTGTGTGCTTGCAGTAGGGACAAATGGTGGTTAAGGAAAACTTGAAGATGTGATAAAGTGGTTTGGCTATCTTATAAAGCTAACTTTAAGAAGATGAATCGTCAGCCAGAGACCCTTGATGTCAGTCTGGACAACAGAGAAGTGTATGCTGAATAGGAGTGGGCACAACATGGAATCATTTGGTTATGCCACCTACAATTATTTTGTAGGTTCTCTCTGTGAACTAGTTGGCAATCCAGAAGGTTACATACGTATAGATATTCAATCAGGTAAACTTGTTTATGATGCCATTGTGTGGGATATTTAATGTATTTATTTGCATTTGTTTACCAGGGTAGTCAACTGGGCTGTTATGAACCCATTTTCAGCAGAGGCCCGGGGAGAAAAGCTCCACAAATAACAGGAACATAAAGGTATAAGCCTATAAAATGAGTATATACAACAAAGGTAACATATTTAACAATTGGTTGTATTACTGGTATAATAAATTGACAAAAGTATAGAGCAACAAAGGAAAAGAGACTGACAACACATACATGTTTCTGGCAGTAGAAATAGTGAGGCTTTCACCTGACATTAATACATAGTACATATTAAACATCAATATCAGCATTACGCAGAGGTAGTTAGGTTTTGAGAGGAGGAGACAAGGTGCAGGTGTAATTCCAGATAGTAGATAGGTAGTCTGTTAGAGAAGTTTTGAAAGTAGAAGGATTTTGAATAGTTCTAATAGTTAATGATAGGGCATTCCAAGTTTCAGCTACTAAACAACAGTATAGAAACTGGCCAACTGGGAAGTTGGATTCTGTACTAGCAAAAGGTGGTGATTCTCAGATATGAGAGGCCACCTTGGATGGCAGAAACTAAATATTGAGTTAAGAGCACGAAAGTCTGATGAATTAAAGATTATTTTGTGTGCAGTTGTTAGTTGCAGGTAGGAGAGGTAGTTCTAGCCAGCTCAGCGAGTGAAGAGCAGTACAGTGATGGGTGAAATGTTTGGCATTAGTAGAGAATTTTGCGATTTTGTCATAACAAGTCTCAAGTTTAGCTTTTAGGGAGAATTGGAGCTTATTAAGTAGAGGAGCACCATATACAAGAAAGGGTAATAGGTAAGTGGAAGCTAGGACTTGTTTTGTGGCGAGGCTAAGAAGGTGTTTATGCCTATAGAGGATTCCTAGCTTTTTGGTGAGTTCTGCTGATGCTATGATGCATGTGTAAGTCAAATTTCAGGTGTTCATCTGTAATTATTCCTAATAGTTTTGTGTGCGTAACAACCTCAATTACTGTGTTACTTTGAGAAAGTATAGTGAATTGGGCTTTGTTTAAAGGGGGTTGCCTTTTTAGAGGTGACTAGCATGAGTTTGGTTTTGTTTGGGTTAAGGGATAGGTAATTATTATAGCAATAACCCACGCCTGGGTGTGGGTAATGCTGGATTTACCCACGGTTGGCATGGTTTGGTCCTGAGGGCGAAGCCCGAGGGACCAAACAAAGCCAACCGTGGGTAAATACAGCATTACCCACACCCAGAAGTGGTTATTGCTATATACTATGACATTATTTAAGAAAAGAAACTATTACTTTTCTTAAATAATGGCATAGTATAATGCCTGTTTACTGCCCTTCCGCAGATGTCTGGCATCCGGCAGTTCTGATGTACTGTGCGCCTGCGCATTACATCAGAGCTGTGGGCAAAAGCAACGGAGAAAGCAAGATCTCCGTTGCCTTTTTTTTTAAGCTATGTTAAATGGGTTTAATATAGCGAGACAGTTTTAAAATAAGCAACGGAGATGTCCGTTGCTTATTTTAAACTGTCTTGCTATGTTAAACCCATTTAACATAGCGAACAGTAAAAAGCAACGGAGATCTTGCTTTCTCCGTTGCTTTTTTTTTAAAACCTGTCTCGCTATGTTAAATGGGTTTAGCATAGCGAGACAGCTTTAAAATAAGCAACGGAGATCTCCGTTGCTTATTTTAAAGCTGTCTCGCTATGTTAAACCCATTTAACATAGCGAGACAGTGTTTTAAAAGTAGAGTTATACTAATGGAAAAAAGTCTGGGCGACCGGACCTTATTCCATTAGTATAACTCGATTTACAATGTGCACGCTGGCCAATCAGCGTGCACGTTTTGGGGGGGGGGTCATGGTATAGTATACATCCATGTCTCAGAGGAGGTAAAGGCCAATTGAGTTTTTTGTTCTAGATCAGATATGGAATTGGTGGTGTATATATAATAGTTGAGTCACCTGTGTATTGAATAAGAGAACCTTGACTTAGTGAAGAATGAAAACTATTAATGAAAATGCTGAATAGGAGTGGTCCTAGTATGCAGCCTTGGGGAACTCCAGTAGAGGTGTTAAGATATGGAGAGAGGGAATGTTGCCATTTAATAGTCTGTTGTCCATCTGCTAAGTAGCTTGAGAACCAGTTGAGAGAGGAGGGGAAAGGCTGGTCTTAGAAGTAATGGGTGGGAGACGGTGTCAAATGCTTTTGAGAGGTCTAGAAATATGGAGGAGACAATTTTACCAGTGTTTCAGCTCTATTATGTCCATAAAAGATATGAGGGCAGTTGTAGTGCTACTGCCTGACCTAAATCCATGTTGTGTGACAGATAAGATATGGCCGTGAAGTAGAAAGTTTAGAATTTGAATATGTATACATTTTTCCAAGATATTTGAGATAGGAGAGAGAATGGCTTTTGGGCTGTGGATGTCTCCACATAAAGATAATGTAGTTAACCTGATAGAGTAACACAGTAGATGTTGCTTTCTGATGCGTTTGGTATAGCACATTTGTCAGTTGGTGTAAGAAATGTGTGGCACAGTGAAATGGCTATTTTTTGTGAGAATATTTTTATTTTGTATAGGAGAATGGGTTTTATTTAATAGAGGCTAGGAGAAATGTGTGAGCAACTTTCAAAAAAGTTAGATAAGGGAGATGTGGTTGTGTGTTTGGGGGGTGGCACGGAAGTGGGGTTGAGAGCAGTGAGGTGTATTAGGGAAAGGAAAAGTGTGAAATCTAGATGTATACATGGTGGGAAGTTAATCAGAAGGAGAAGGCTTGTAGTTGAGTAGCAGTAGAAAGGCTAAGAAGATAATGTATTATGTGGAAGAGGTTTAATTAGAGTGAGGAGAGATATAATAGCAAGCTAGGAGGGGGAAGGGATAGGAAGGAGACTAGGATAATGTTAAGTAGAGTATGTAGTGATTAAGGAGATAAGCTAGGAAGGATGGGATGGAAAGCTGATGGTGTAGAGTGAGTAGAAATTAGAGAAAATAATTTGTATAGATAAGTAAAGTATAGTAATAATGGTGTAGTGGCTGTTAAGTCTTCTGAAGTAGGAGGGAAGGGTGGGAATAGTGAACTGAGATTAGGTAGGTGGGGTGTGTATGTGACGTGGTGGCTTTTGATTGGTTGTGATTAATTAGTGAGAGGATCAAAGTAGAAATAAATGTAGGCAGAGTGGGGTTGGGTGGGAATTGGGGTGGGGTAGGGAAGCTGAGTGAGCCTGAGTGTAGCAAGGGCAAAGAGAGCAAGCCAGGCCTGGTGACTAGAAAACCTAGAAGCTACTAAAAAAGTTATCAGCCAGCAGAGACCTCAGGTCAGTGGCTAAATTGCATAAATCAAGGATCCTTTCTTAGCTTTAATCCTGTTAAATCATCAGAAAATATGGAATCAGTAAAATCTGCTTGAAATAGAAAAACTTGCATTTTAGGCTAAATGTATGTACCCTTGAAGTTCATTAGTACTTAGTAAAGATTGGGTAAAAATCTATTAAGTATATAGGAGAAGGGGGACTAACACTAACATCCTTGTAAGTGTGCACACCACTCAACAATTACTTATTTTCAACACTAAAAATGCATAAAACAGCATATTATGTCATGGAAGGATGTACTTTGCTGTATGAGAATACTTTAAAACTGTTTCCACATTCCAGCAATAGAGGGGTGTACTCTTTACATGGTGCAGAAGTCAGGTGGGAGAAAGCACTCTTGCATGGGAGAACACTTGATTGAAGTGACTGTAATTAAAACAGTAGAAGAGACAGGAGTTAATGGGGTACAACAGAGGAAACTGGAGCCTTAGCAGAGACAAGATAGGTGATAGGTAGATCACCACAGTAGCTGTGGTATAGTCTGCAACCTATCTACATATACAAAAAACATTTACACTTTAAAAAGAGCAGGGGAAAACCAAACGGCAGCAAAGTAAACAGCATCAACAAAACTGTTATCACAGCCATCTGAGTACACATTCTATAACTTGTATCACTTTAAAAATGCACAATTGAAACAAATAGTGAGTGAATACACAGTCTGTTTGTCAAATTGCTTGATTATCAATGGAGTAGCATAGTCAGTAAAATCAGGTTAGACTACACCATTCAGCATAAGTAATGATTGCCAAAACCAGTCAGCTGAATGGATCAGGCAGACCTGCATTATAACTTTCATACAGTTATTTAAAAACACAACTACTTAAACTTGGAGATGCCTTTAAATAGAGAGAATATTAGTTCAAATATTCCTATTAAACAATGAAAAACAATTTACGTGGTGAGCACACTTGAAAAAGGACACAACAGGGTCCACAGAACACTAACATGGATGAGATAATATTTTAAAATGGTGCTCACAGTTTAATACTATTTGTAGAGGCACTCTACAGAGCTAGGGAACCTCTCCTTGTCAGATGCCTTTGCCAGATTAAGGTAGGCAATGCACACTAAACGATCATTATCCCGTGCAAATGTTACTCCCTGAAAAAGTTTAAGTTCAGTAACAGGACCTGAAATAGGTGAGATTGAGGGATTGCAGGCTGCCTATATGATTATCTATGAGTTGTATTATAATACACTACATTCCTTATGTAATTCTGTTAAGGTTAATATGTTTATAGTTCCCCAAGGTAGTGGCAGAAAGTACAGTTTTGTACCTACCATAAATGTAGATGTTCGAGTGCTAATACAGCTGCAGTCATAACAGATGGGTTCTCCTGCCGTCAGGCGAGTCCTCGGTCGGCCGAATTCCAAAGTTTAGGTCTGGCGTCGTCGCTTCTTCCCTGACGTCAGTGCGGCAGGGGTATAAAGGAACCAGCTGATGCCATTTTCTTCAGTTTTTCTTGCCCCAGATGTCAGGTGCCCCCAGAAGGAAGGCAATACATAAATTTGTGTAATAAAGCAATGCAATATAATCAAAATACAGTAGTTGCAAGCAAATACACCATAAATGAATAACCCAATCAGGTTGTATGAGGATGTGTTAGCCTATAGGCCTGTCCCAAGAGGGGAAGGAGGGAGGGAAACCTGGACTGCAGCTGTATTAGCACTCGAACATCTACATTTATGGTAGGTACAAAACTGTACTATGTTCATCGTGCATACAGCTGCAGTCATAACAGATGGGTAGAATCCCAAAGCTAAGAAAGGGGTGGTAGGCACTAGGTGGAACTAGGAGGAGCCAGGATGCCCTGCAAGACTGCAGTGGCAAAGCCTGCTCTAGTTTTGGAGTATAATGGTAGGTGGTAGTGCTTGGAGAAGGTATGCACAGAACTCCAAGTGGCTGTTTCCAAAATATCTTTGGTAGGAACTCCTCTGAGGAAAGCTGCAGAGGTAGCTGTGGCCCTTGTGGAGTGAGATCTGATGCCTGTAGGCACAGTTTTGCCATGAAAAGAATAGCAAAAGCATATGCAGTGGGCTATCCATTTTGAGATTGTCTGTTTGGAAATTGGCTTTCCTTGAGCTCCTACAGCATAGGACACAAAGAGCTGTTCTGATTTTCTTTAAGGCTTTGTTCTGTCCAAATAATAACGCAATTGTCTGTGGATGTCCATGGAATGTAGTAATCTCTCTCCTTTGTTTTGAGGATTAGGATAAAATGTAGGTAAGTGTATGGCCTGATTCAAAGCTACCCTGGATACCACTTTAGGCATAAAGGACGGGTTGGTTCGTAAGGAAACTCTGTCCTAATGGAAGATGATAAAAGGCTGCACATCCATGAGAGCTTGTAGTTCTGAAACTCTATGAGCTGAGGTAATAGCCAGAAGGAAAGCTGTTTTCCAGGACAAATATTGCAAATCTGATGAGGCAGCTGGCTCAAAGGGAGGCAAGGTCAGTTTTTCCAGAATGAAATTGAGATCCCAAGCAGGTATTGGTTGTTTCCTTGGGGGTTTTAGATTCTTAGCCCCTCTGAGGAACTGTCTTAAGAGAGGGTGAGAGAATAAGGGTGGATCAGTGTTGTATTCTGCAGAAATGGCTGAGGCATGAATTTTGATGGAGGAGAATGAAAGTCCACTGCTTAGCAGCTCAGCTAGATACTGTAGTATTTGAGGTAAGTTTGATCCTGGCCCTTTTTCTCATTCCAGACACAAAACCGTTTCCACTTTGCGGAGTAAGCTTTTCTAGTTGACGGCCTTCTGGCCTCCAAAATGACATCCTGCACCTCCTTGGAGAGTAGGGTCTGTTGTGATGCTAAGGAAACTTCCATGCGGCTAGATTGAGTGTTTTTAGCTGGCTGTGAAGAGTTTTGAAGCTGTGCTGAGTCAGGAGAAGAGGCATTAGAGGCAGGGTCCATGGTGGGGAATGCGTCAGGCTCCTCAGGAGTGGCTACCAGTGTTGTCTTGGCCAGTCTGGAGCAATGAGAATCATCTTTGGTCTGTCTGCTCTGGTTTTCAATAGAACTTTGGGCAGCAGAGGAAGAGGTGGGAAGGCATAAACTGTCATTGATGTCCAACTGAAAGAGAGAGCGTCCACTCTCCAGGCCTTTGGATGGAAAATCCTTGAGCAGAATTTTATCAATTGGTGATTTTTGTGGGAGGAAAGAGATCTATGTCTGGCCTTCCCCATGCTTGGATTATTTCTGTAAAAACTTTTGGATGCAACTTCCATTCGTGTGGATCTGTCATATTTCTGCTTAGGTTGTCTGCCAGCGTGTTTTCCTTGCCTGGCAAGTACTGTGCTTGTAGTTCGATTTAGAATCCATGGCCATGTTCCAAAGTGACATGGCCAGTCTGCATAGGGGGTATGAATGTGTTCCTCCCTGTTTGTTTATGTACCACATAACTGTGGTGTTGTCCGTTCTTATCAATAGTTGACCTGGTTGCAGAAGGTCCTTGAAAGCTATAATAGCATTTATTACTGCTAGCATTTCCTTTTGATTGATGTGAAGGTGCTTTTCTTTTGGGACCATTTGCCCTGAATGCACCGATCTGTCATGTGCGCCCCGGAGGCGGAGTCCGAGGCGCCTGTTGTGATGACTTGATTTGCTTGAGGCTTGCTGAATGGAAGACCTGTGTTTGTTTGGCATGCTTGAGCCCACCACAGAAATTCCTTTTGTAGACATGGAATTAGTGGTATTATTGTTTCCAAACTGTGGCTGTGTTGAGACCATAGGTTTTTCAGGTACCATTGAAGTTTCCTCATATGCAGCTTTGCACATGGGATTAGTAAGATGCAAGATGCCATGAATCCCAGAGCCTGCAGGATTTTCCTTGCAGTCAGCCTGGTGCAATTTGCTAGTGCTCTGAAGTATTGAGTTAGTTGCCCCTGCTTCTCTGGCGTGAGGTAGGCCATCTGGGTGTTTATGTCCAAGTTGGCACCCAGGAAAATTATCTTCCGAGAGGGTATTAGTCTTGATTTCTTTTTGTTGACTGTGTATCCCAGAGAGTTCAACAACATTATTACATAAGCCAGATGTTTCAGAAGAATGTGCTTGCTGTCCGCTTGGATCAGGCAGTCGTCCAAATAGGAGTATATTTGTATCCCTTGAAGTCTGCAGTAGGCAATTACTGATGCCAGGCATTTCGTGAATACTCTGGCTGCAGTAGATAAGCCAAAGGGCAATGCAGAGAATTGATAATGGGTTGAACCTGCAAGAAATCTGAGGTATCTTCTGCAATTTTGTCTGATTGGGACATGCAGGTATGCCTCCTTGAGGTCCAATGTTACCAGCCAAGACTCCTTGCCCAGCATGGGAAGAAGCTGCTGTAGAGTGAGCATCTTGAATTTTGGTACGAGTAGAAATGTGTTTAGGATGGATAGGTCCAAAATAGGTCTCCAATCTTTTCCCTTCCTTGGTACCAGGAATAGTCTGGAATAAAAACCTTGACCTTGTTCGTGCGTAGGTACCTCTTGAATAGCTTTCATGTCCATGAGATCTGTAATTTGCCTTTGTGCCTCTGCCCTTTGATTGTGTGGCAGGTTTGGCATCCCTCTCATTTTTGGAAGGGTGTGAAAATGGAATCTGTAGACTCTGTTTATAATGTCCAGGATCCATTTGTCTTTTGTGACAATATGCCAATTTTTTGAAAATAATGCCAGCTTTTCTCCTAAGGGGGCTGCCATTTGAGTCTTGCTTGGCATGCAAAGGGGAAAGTCATTGGGCTTGCTTTCTGAATGATTGCGAGTTATCCTCACCACCTCTTTGTGTAGGAGCTTGCCATTGTCTGCCTCTAAACGATCCTTGGGATTGTCCTCTTCCCCTCGGGTGCCTGTATCTGCCTCTTTGGGGTCTGTCCGTGGCTGGAAAGGACCAATTTTTGGAAGGCCAATTTCTACTGAAACGTGGGGGTTGTACCTGTAGAAAATCTTTCACAGTTTGCATTGATTTAGCCTTTTCCTCCATTTTCCTTAATACCTCCTCAGCATTAGCACCAAATAATACATCCTTTTGTAGCGGGGCATGTAGTAATTTAGCTTTGACATGATCAGGCAAGGTTTGTTCCTTGAGCCAGGCATGTCTACGTATGACTGATCCTGTAACAGCAGCTCTACATGAGGCCTCTAGAGCATCAAAACCACATTGTAAGGTATGCTTACCCACTTGTTCTGCACTATGCACAGTGGCGGCTGGTGACTTCAAATCAAAGGGGGGCTGCAGGAGACAGCTGAATGGGTGGGGTCAAGGGGAAGGGGTGTGGCCAACCAGAAAGGGGAGGAGCTATGCTCAAAACTACAAAAAACTAACTTTAATTAAATACGCTGCCCTGGGTGGCAAACCATCATTATGAGAGTCCAATCAAGACAAAAATAAGTGTAGAAGAATAAAAATATTTCAATGCATTGGCTGCATGACAGCTTACTTAATATTTAGATGGAAACAAAAGGTTGTGAGGCATGAGAAAATAAATTACTTTTTAAATACATTACTGGAATGCCAGTCAAAATCAAGTACAAGCAAAACCAGAAGCACTCAACTCAAACCACTTCTCCTTGCACTGCAGTTCTAATTATAATTTATATTCAGCTTTATTAAAGTGCCAAGTAACATGCTGAAAGTAGAAATCTGTGATGCCCCCACTTGTAAAAATGTTTCTTATCCAAAAAAGACCTGCTGCCTGACAACTATCTACTTGTTTCATGGGGAAAACATGTAAGTAAAAAATGAAAAGCAAACAAGAAACAAGCTCAAGAACCATTGCTTAAAGGATTACTGTACAGGTTATGGACCACACATGATTGGCATTCTGTTTAGTTTACGGGTAAAGTCTGTAGAGATGACTGGAAGTCTCCAACAAGTGTAATGAGCTTTTTAAAATAATGGAATCCTGTCCTTTAATACCCAAGGCTTATACATTATCTAGTCAAGTATTCTCTGCATGGCAACAACAGAAAGGCTTTCAATGCTGGCAATTCTTTAACAGTATGCTTATTAAAGCTTACTTGCATCTTACGATCTCAGACAAGCTTACATTATGGTCATTAAAGCATTGCTACTTAAACACAGAGCACCAGGCACTTTGAGTAATAAGCATAAATCAACAGTACAAAAATGTGACAGAAACCAGACCTTTCTGCAAAATCAAGGACAGATGAAAAGCCACTGTAGTACTTGTGTCTACCTTGGATTGGGGGGGGGGGGGACACACTGCACATTTACACTGCATAACTACTCCTTGCCTTGCTTGGACACATCCAGAGTCAGTACATGGTGGAGTGGGGTGCAACAAGTATGTCACAATTTGAAATGTCTCTGGCTGACTGATGGCCCTGACACGTGTCATACCGCTCAACCTCAGAGCAAGAAATCTGGACAAAGCCATACAGAGAAGTGGGACAAATGCCCACAAATAAGGACAATTTTTAAATATTGCTCTAATAAACTTAGAAAGATAATAGAATAGGTCTTGCATTAGTATGACTTTTCTGAAGGGTATAAAATCTGAAAACTGAAATGTCTTATTTTCTAACTTTAGTCTTTAGTGATTTGTCACTAATTTGCCAAAAAACACAATTTTAAGAAAAATGGACCAAATGTGATGCAAAAATATAAAATAGCCACACAATACAGCTGGGAACCTGTCAAAGAAGGGACACTTTAATATTAGTACTGCTAACTTGAGCAGCTGACAAAATAAAAGAATCTACATGCGTTTCAAGTAATCTATAACTGATTATTACAGTTATTTCTTAATTGTAAACCCTCCATGTTTTCTTCCAAAATTGCTATTTTGCGGAGGGATTATTAGGGGGAAAAGCAACATTTTAAGCCAAAATCAGAGACAGTTGATAGGTTGGCTATGCCTAATTCTATAAAGCAATTTATTTGCATGTACCTCAACCTGTTAATGCAGTAAATCTGAACAAGGCCAAATGTACTGGGGCAACATAAACAGTACTAAAAATTGCTTTTGTATAAATTGAGACAGTTGATAGAACAGTTCTTACTTTTGCGTGCATTTTTCTGAAGGTTATGAAGTCTGAAACTCAGTGTATCATTATTTAGTGACTTAATTTCTAAATGATTTGCCAGAAAACTACAAATTTTATGAAGAACAAACCAAAAATAAGAAGCAAAAATCTATTCATTCTTTGAAAATCTGGACAGTTGGGAGGTATAGTTCAGCTGGGCCTGTGAGTTTGCTGCCCTTCCCCCCTGACAAAATCACGGTTGAATGGAGCCTCTGCAGCCATTCCAATGAACCATTACTTGGCTATTTCACTCCATTTACCATAAACACTAATGTGCATACTGCTTTACTTGTATGATGAGTTGGACTTCCTTTGAAAGTTTTATTTTGTATTTTACAGCACAAATACTAAGTCATCTACTAAACAAAGCAATGCAGTCTCACAATGAAAACTTAGCATCAAAACTTCTCTGCCCTTGAAACTCACATTCATTGAAACAGCATTGAAACCCACATTGAAAGAAAATATATTTTGCCAGTGGCAGATAAAGATTAATTTTGGGCTGTTTTCAAATCATAGGCCCCTTGCATATGAAACATACATGTGCTCTTTGATACACCTTCCTCATTGTACTAAATTATATTCCTTGTACAATATATTACAGTTGTTAGAGGGCGTTTTAAATTTGTTATGAACATTTTTCCAGTAAGCAATGAAACAAAATGCATGCACCCATAATGACAAAACTGCCCAGTTCAGAACATTTATCATAAAAGTCTACTCAGACTTCCGCAGTCCACCATTATCAGTAAATATGCACAATTCTACAGTCCACCATTATCAGTAAATATGCACAATTCTACAGTTCACCATTATCAGTAAATATGCACAATTCTACAGTCCACCATCAGTAAATATGCACAATTCTACAGTCCATTATCAGTAAATATGCACAATTCTACAGTCCATTATCAGTAAATATGCACAATTCTACAGTCCATTATCAGTAAATATGCACTATCTCTGAAGTAAGTCATCTAAATAATTCCACATTAAAGAAATCTGTAACTAATGAAGACTCTGCACACATAGACAGACAGTGACAGACTTTAAGAATAAAACAAAATGAAAACTTCACACATTCTTATTCACATGCTTTGACTTGCTTCTTTATTTATTGTGAATAATATTAATAACCTACTAGCTCATCTGACTTCAGTAATTAATATTGCCATTTAAATGCCACAACTCTACCTTGCAACATCAGTTACTGTGTATATAAAACATTGAAAATTAGCATGCAGACTTAAGCTTTCTTTATAATAACATAACCATACCTTATAAAATGAGTTGCCTACACTTGTATTTTACTGCAGTACACACTTTTGGTAGGGTGTTCTACCATTTAAGGACACTACATCACATGGCTGGCAGTATTGGTTTGAAAAAAGTAAGATTATTTGCTAACAAATTCATCCTATAAACATACATTTGAATCCTTCTGTTCATCAATGGAATGAATCATCTACATGGAAGTATCATGCTACTCAAGTGGTCAAGGTAGATGGCATATAGAATTCCTTCACCTCAACACAGGAGACCCTTTCCAGTACTACTAGTTGAATATATATTGAGGGAGTCTGGTGTGTAAATAAGCATAATAACTGGCCAAAAGGCAGGAAAATCAGTGGTATGCCAATTATCAGGTATCTATGTAGTCTTAACAAGTTTACAGCCTTTACAGGCTCCCCAAGAACTCTCCTATTGTAAGCCAAGGGAATATTAGAACTACTACTTTACAACTCAGTCAAGAAAAAGGAGGCTGACAGAACTGACTAAAGTGTAAAGTAGCAGGTTTCTTTTGTTATGGGATCTACTGGAAAATAACTAAGATCCTAATATGGAGAGGGCTGAAATAATCATACAGCACCTCACTGAAACCTTAGGCAGGTCAAGCAGAGAAAGAAATGCACAATTAAATAAATTCAGGGATGAGCAACAAGTTGATAAATCCTGCCTTCTATCATCTCCAGTCCCTCCTGTTTTTAAATATTGCACATAAGAAGGAAGATGTGAGAAAGATGCATGCTTCCTACTGCTGCAGCAAATTCCCTCCCAGTGCTAGGTGGTACTGTTATCACTGTATGATATATAAAGGAAGGGAACTTTTAGCCAGGATGCACAGGTGCAAGCCCCTTAAGCACATATTCGGTGCCTGCTAGTCTTCATGTATAGGCCTCTGCCTTTTAGTATTTTTAATAATCTTTTGTTCTGTTATCAAAAAGATCATATTAAAGGATGCACAACCTGCTATTAATCAATCCTGGCAGCAAAACATGTCCTAACCTCTTCTAAATGAAACAAACAATAACGTAGGCTCTCTCAGCAAACAATGCTAGTGTCCAAACAGAGCAACGCCACTTAGTTATTCAGCTTGTAGCTACACAACACACAAAGACTAAGACATAACTAAAGAAACTAAAAACTACTACTCTAGCCCCTGGCTGCTACCCCCTGAATTCATAAAAGCAGCTGCCATCTGAATAGCTTAGGGAGCATTCTTGTCAATAGAGCAGTCACAGAACAGTACATACTTTTAACTTGGAAACAATCTTACATCACTCCCAAACAAATAACCTATTCTCCCAGTACCAACATACTTTTTGAGCAGTCCACAGTTCTGATAGCAAGGGAGATTTAGAGTCATTGCAGGAAGGGACTCATGTTTATGGAGTGGAAAGTGAGTTTTAGGGTTAGGGAATGATTGGGGAATTTAGGTTTGGGGAAGGGGGGTTGGAGTTTTAGGGTAAGTGAAAGAGGACTCTAATTAGGAACTGGGTGAGAGTTTTAGGGTTTAGAGTTAGGGTTCTGGTAGGGCCATCTAGGTTTATAAAGTACGTAGAGAAACTTGGGCTGGTGGAAGTTAGAGCACTTGATTTTTTAGCAAGTGGCACCAAGTCATTCACCAGCTAATAGGATGTCAGCACTTGGAGTAGGCCCATATAAACTATATTAGCTGTAAGTAGGAAGAAATGAAATAAGCTAGCTTTCAAAAGTAGCTTAACTATTTGATGGGAAATGAACGGATGGTCAGCTTATCATTTTCTTTCATCAGATTTGTTTTGTTTACAATGTTTTTATTACAAACAAAAATTGCATGTTACTTCATTTTTGCTTTAACTTTTTTAGGATACAGCATGTTTGAAATGAGTTATATACATTTCATTTGTATTTAGTTTCCTAGTAAATGTTCTTGCAGTGTTTTCATTTCAATCAGTATGAAAATGCAATAAATAGTCACCTTATAAAAATCATTGCCCAACACAGCCAGAAAAGTGTATGAAGGAAATATGCCTATCTAGAAAATAACTGTAAATTAAGCAATGGCAAAGTGTTTGCACAATCTGGAAATAAGTAATATTTTTCGATTATGGTAGTACAATTGTAATGCATATTCACTCTAAAATGTACGCCAGAAATGTAAATAAACTATTATGTGCAGAATTTATTTGAAAATGCTACAGTCTCTCTCTCTCTCTCTGAAACTTTTAGAAACTACTAGCCATCTTCACTCAAGTGCTAATCCTGTGTTCCAAACCTATATATGGCAGAAAAACATTAACTGTACGTGATGATTTGGAACCAAACTGTCAAGAAATCTGTTCTTGCACCTGGATAACATATCAAGAAGTACATGTGTACAATGTTACTGTTTAAGCAATATGAAGGGGAAAAACATATCTCAAGATACTCTGGAGACTGTTAAGCAAAGTGCAGCCAAGTTTACTTTACAAGCGAATTGCTCACCTAAACCTCCAGACAGATTCATTCCATGTACACAGAGAACAGAAGTATATATAAACATAAATGATTCTTTTCCTTTTTTAACTTACTTCTGGACAGGACTTCCATTCACACTTCTGCTGAAAACTGTGCCACATTTTTAGAATGGCAGCCTGTTATTTAAAGTCATTCTGAAACCTTATATTGTAATGAAATAGTAACTCACCTGTTTTGATCCAAGAACAGCCTGATGATTCAAGAAGCAAGCAGCAATGCAAATAAATCCACGCCACCGTGACCACAGTCCTCTTGATTGCCTCGCTCTCTACTTGAAAAATAATTTGTCTTAAATAAAAAAAAATGTTTTAAAGTAAATACAAAAGAACTAAATACTGATACGGCAGGAAAAAAATATAAGGTCCAACCGACTCCAACGCCGAAAACTGACTGACTGATTCTCGCTCTTTTCCCAGCACATAAAGCCCGGGAAGAGAGTGACAACCAATCAGCAGCATTTGCCCAGCAAGCACGTCATGACGTGCCTGCAGATGTCGCAGTCCGAGCCCCTTCCATATCTATGCAGTTTGTGTCTCAAACCGCATAGACGTCTGGGAAGTTCTGGGCATCACAATGATGCCTTCTTTGCTCCTCCGGGCTGCAATGAAAACATTGCAGCAAGAATTAAAAAAAAAAAACCGCTGTTGCGCTTGAAGCGCACAATGCGCATGCGCGTACTTTCGAGTCGCGGACTCGAAATTTAAAGTATAAAAATAGAAAAAAAGATTTTTTTTTTTTTTTTTTTTACATTAAACAAACAAAATAAACTACTCAGCTGTCTAGCTGAGGGGGCTGCAGTCCGGCAGCCCGATGCCACGAGCCGCCCCTGACTATGCATCAAATCCTGCAACTCCTTCAAATCTGGTTATTCAGGTTGTGACATTTTACTTTTCAATTGTGATAACAAAAATTGTTGGTATTTTAGCATATGGAACTGACAGTTTAAGGCCCTCATGGTTAAGGTAGCGGAGGTATATACCTTTTTTTCCCCACCTTTCTAAGGATCTGGAATCTCTCTCGGAAGGTAATGGATTTTTAGCAGTGGAGGCCTTAATTCCCTTGGGGCCCTGTGAGATGGTTTCTGGGTCAGCAGCATGGCTTTTGTATAGAAATTGTTGTGAGTCAAGAACCCTGTAGAGAGAGTCCGGGTTAAGGCAGGCCTCCAAGTAAACATCATCTAGGATGTCCAAGACAGGAGGTATAGCCAGAGGCCTGTGCTGAGGTAGCAAGAGAAATTCCCTAAGCCTTTTCTTGGAATCTGAATAATCTTGGCCTTCCCAGTGGAAGTGTTCCCTTAAGGTATGCAAAGTTTCCCCAAATGAGTAATCCTCTGGGGGGGATACAGAAGGAATGGACTCCTCCGCATCAGAGTCTTCAAAAGGGGAGTAAGAATGTTCCTGATCATCAGAGTGCTCTGAAATAATGGAGACCTGATCAGAGGAGGAGGATTCTTCCTCCACTCTGGGCCCTTTGTCCGGTGGGGGTTGAGAACCCCTGATAAGAGTAATTAAATCCTCAGCCATCTTAAGCATCTGTTTTTTAGGCATGGGGCCTGGAGATGGGTCCTGTGTAGCTTGTCTCTTAGCATGCATGGCTGCTTTAGACTTAGTGAAAGCCTTGATGGAGAAAGAAGAGGAAGGTCTGAAGACACCTTGAGTGGAGGCAGACCTGTCCACATTTTGAGGTTCAATGCCAAGAGTGGCTTCGGTATCTGTAGTCGGGTTGTGGGCCGAGGAGCCTGCGACCTCGGGTACAGGAGACACCGCCAATGAAGTGTCATCGGTAGTCAGGGGCTGTGTAGGCACCTCGCTGAGAACCGGACCACGTGTAGTCGGCTTTGGCGTGGTGTCGGTAGAGGCCGCGGACCTCGTGTTTCGGTCCTTATCTTTGCGTTTTTTAGACAGAACTGGAGTCGGAGTATCCGACGACATAATATAGTTAAATGTTTCCAAAATAATGCTGGGCGAACTCCGCCCGACGCTTAATGGTGCGTTTGTTGAAAGTAGCACAAAAGCAACAGCCCGAGACGTCGTGGTCTAGGCCTAAACAAGGTATACAGAGGGAATGGAAATCCTTATGCGGTATTTGCTTCCCACATGAAATACAATTATTAACTTTGTCTGACATCGGTCTGAGGCAAGAAAAGTTTCCCCAACGGGGTATTTAGCTTTCAAGAAGACTTCGGTTTCAAAATTTTCGTAATTTCAGGAGCTGGCCGACCGGCACTTGCGAACTGCTTCTGCTTCGGGCACCATGCGGCAAGAAAGACTGAAGAAAATGGCATCGGCTGGTTCCTTTATACCCCCTGTCGCACTGACATCAGGGAAGAAGCGACGACAACCAACGCTGGGCCTAGACTTTGGAATTCGGCCGACCGAGGACCAACCTGACGGCAGGAGAACCCATCTGTTATGACTGCAGCTGTATGCATGATGAACATCCATCTTTATCCAAGGCTTCAGCATGATTTCAGTGAAGAAGCTAAGGTTAAAAAGGTTTATGTGGGGATCAGTGAGGGTGTGCTTATTGTTGGCAACGAGGCAATCTGGTATGTTGTCAGCACCCACCTGTCTGGTGTTTTAGTTTAGGAGAAAGCACTTAGGGCTTGTTTTTGGTAAGCAGACAATGGTTAGAAGTGGAAAACAAGTAAGAGGATAAAGTGGAATGAAATTTTGGAGTATATTGCTGATGTCTCCAGATCTGAAAAAGGGGGTACCATCAGAGATCATCTTGGTGCAGTATTTAATGTTGCTTCAGAGATTCCTGACACAGTTATGGAAGGCCTTATGGTTACCCTAAGAAGAAGTGTCAATGTTCCGTTTGGACTTGGCTTTGCAGGATTTGATCTTATGCCCGAGTTCTATGCAGCAGTTTTTTGGTATTACCCTTCAAAGGGGGAAATGGAACTTTATTCCTTGGAGCTACAAGGTTTTTTTTTCTTTTACTTTAGAGTTTGTTTATGAAATTCAACCACACAGATGTATTTTTAAATTTACCATCATACTTATGGCAGATATGGACAGATACCTGAATGCAGGTATTCAGGTGAGAGTATAAATCAGTGGCGTAAACATCTGCATTTGTTAATGAGTCCCTGGGTAGAAGAGTTTTGAAGTTTCATTAGGTTATCCAAGAGTGCTAGGATATTGGCTTTAGAATAATCTCTAAATACAGAGCCTCAGAGTAAACTTAGCCCAACAGTTGATTTCCTTTTTTAAACAAGGAACATTTTTACTGAGTTATCACGTGTGGCTTAAGTAAGCATGCATTTATATACATGAAAACAAACTATATTGACATATTTTAAGTTGCAGACATTATACATCAGTTATAATCTATTCAGCCATTGTCAAACATTACATAGCTCATTCAATTCCTGCCTTCCCCTAAACCTAATTCCTCCTCCAAAAGATTATTCTGCATACATTGTTCCCACAATTTTTTCTATGTAATATGCTCCTATCCTTTTCTAAAGATCCCACTTCCAGTTCCTTTATCTGTCACTATGTTCACTGATTCTAATAAAATTAGTATAAACTTTGACTTCCATTTTCTAGTAATTACTTTTTTTGGCAGCACCAGAATTAAACTAAGAAAGGCCTTACTATCTCAAGGCAATTCTAATTCTGTACCATAGCTCAAAAGAATAATTTCTTGTCCATCACCAATTTACTCTTCCAGTATTTCTGACAAAGAAGGCTGCATTAATTTTTAAGGTCTGCCAACTCATCAGACAACAAAAATATATTACCAGTTACCTCTTTCTTCCCCATCATGCCTCCAATGTTTGCAATATACCCCAGTAAAAATTATCTGGGGTCTGCTTGGGGTATAAAAATATTTATGCAAACTCTTCTAAGCAAAGATCCTAAATCTTCCAGACTTTGCTGCATATTTGGGAGACATACATGTATTCTCCTATTATTTCTTTGTGAATTACTTATCCAGTCTCTCTTACTGAGCCTTTCTAAGCTGCTGTGATCAATTCCTATAGTTATGCAATATGTTATATACCCTTCTAATTATCTCTTTTTTAATAGCTTTTGTTCCAGATTCTACTAAAGACTCTATCAGTGCTGTCCTTTCCCTTAGGCTCCCATATTTCTCTCTCTTTGCCTATAGTCTGATATCAGTACTTGATAGGGAAGACAATCTGTAGCCTTCCTTTGCTAGGTTTCTCCAGTAAATTCCATCCCCTCTTGCCTGTTCTTTGCATCTGTAATTACAGGCATCCCTAACATCAGAATCTCCTTTCTCCATTCCTATATTGGTTTAGCTCTTGGAATACTTTCTGCTACTATATGAATATGCTATTATCTATGGTTATTGTTATTCTCTTTAAGGATCTGTATCCAAAATTCCAGTCTATCCTTGTTTTTGGAACGTTCCCTCTGTTTCTTCATCATCATCCCTTCCCACTTTAAATTATAGCTTTCTGCTTGTGCTATGTATAGGAAGGAGCTTTAACTGTGTAGCTGCAAAATATCTCCTCAATTCAGGTAATCCTAAACAATCTTTTTCAATGGGAATAATCAACCTATCCCACTTGACTCTGCCCAGTTCCCTTCCCAGGTAAAATCCTTCAACTCTTTATTAATTATCTACAATGTCTCCTCTGGTTGATGAAAATATACCTGGCCTGTGTATAAAACTAAGGGAACTAAAACATGTTCACTGCTGAACTGCCAAGATGGCTCCAAATTGAGTAATATCTTAATTCTAGCTCTCCCTGTGTGAAAACAGAAACTTAGCAGAGAAAGACAGTGGACATAGACTTTTGGGTAATTTTCAGTAACTGGCTAGCAAGCACATTGCCTGGATGCTAGGAAAAAAGAAATACAGAGGACCTAAAGGAAAATCAGCTACAAAAGGTGTCATAGAAACACTGACTGGGAAAAGTACTGCAGCTGTTCATCAAAAAAGCAGTGCAAGCTCCAGACAAGACTTCCAGTAAACTAGATGAAAGTATAAGGCAACTGCACACAGAACGGATTAAAATAAATGAAACTAATGAAGTATAGCAACTCAAATAATAAAAGGCTAGAAAAAATGGAAGAAGCTTTAAATAGATATTCAGATAAGGTTATAAAACTACAAAACTCAGAGGTGAAAATAAAGAAAAGTCTGGCTGAATATGAGACTACACAAGAAGATACGTTTAAAAAAATAATAGAATTAGAGGACAGAGCATGTAGGGTACACACCTGAGATTTTTCTGCTGAGAAGCTGGAAGGAACATAATGTATTAATTTTTATGAAAGCACAAATAACAACTGGACTGATATTCTACAATGGGAATTGTTAATTGAAATGGCTCATCATATGTTTACTCCAAAACCTGGCTATGAAAAAGCAACCTAGACCTTTAATAGTAAAGTGTAATCTTCCCAGCAGAAGGAGTTGATTCTGACAAAATTGTGACAAAAAGACAAAGTGCTCAAATTGTTTGTGGAGAATGACTAGTCATTGTACATCAGGCAGAAGAGAAGTAAATGTATTCCATTATTCAGGGAATGTTGAGAAGCAGGCATGAGATTCAAACTGCTGCACCCAACTATCTTCAAAATATTTTCCTTGGGAGAAAAATGATTTTTTATGAAGTACATGATAAGGAAGCAAGTTTGTTCAGCAAAAACTGAGCTGTGAAACAGAAGGAGATTCTACTTGCTCTTCTGGTAACAGAGCCAACAAGAGAGACTGTGCCAATAAAACCAATCCAGTGTTTCAAGAGAAAATGCTTGACAGCAGGAAAAAAAAAAGCACAAGAGTTGACTAAAAGAATTGAGACTGTTGGAAATTAAATGGAGACAGGACTTGGAAGAATGAGATAAACATGAATAAAACCAGTAACTTGGAAATTGACAAATGTGGGAATAGAAAGCAATAATTATATTTGTGAAACATGACAGAACAAGAAAAATGGAAATATTGGATTTTGTAAAACTTGTAGGGGACTTAAAAGCATATGCCCTTATTCATGTTTGGAAAATACTCAGGACAGGGAGAGAGGCATGAGAAAGTTAACTGTAAGTAAAACATTTTTTTCTTAATGGTACTATCTTAATAGTGCATGATTTTCTTTGCATGGTATAAAGTAAAGTTTTCTCAGTTGTTTTTAAGTGTAATGGGGATACTAATGTAAATAGGTGCTTCTGTTTTGTTTTATATATATTTTTTTGCATCCTCCCTTCTTTCTTGTTCAGTTTTAAGAAATGTAGGCAATACGATGAAAAAAAAAGAAGAAAAATCTGGTTAAAAGAGCATGACAAAAGAAAAATGAATGTGCTTTTTCCTCATTCTTGCATAAGGGAGCAACTGGGTTAAGGCCCTTAGCTTAATCAAGTACCAACTTTTAAGAGAAAGCAAGTACATGAAAAAGAATATTATAAGGTTTTTTAAAAAAACACATGTATGCTTGGCAGTTTTGTATCTGATTCTCATGTCTCAAGGAGACATTTCTGATAAAAAGAAAAAGCTTGGAGAAAATGTTTTCTGAAAGCATTCAAGTGTTTTCCCAGCTGAGAAAGCTATAAAGATAAGCAAAACCAGACAGTACTTAGTAGAAGTACAGGTGGCACTATACATTTTAGCATGGATAACCTTTCTTTTAGGTTATCAAAAGTCTATATGTGTGGCTATCAGTTTGGAATATGTGTTCCTATTAGAAGGGTAAAACTTTAGTATTTGAAGATATACATAATTTTCATAGGTTCGTAGATTAGTACTAAGTTAACTGCCTTGTGGGCCATTTCAAGCCTCGCCAATTACCCCAGCTGAGAATCAAACCCTGCACCTTATGTTTGTAAGGCAAATACCTTAAGCATTATGCCAACCTCCCACCCCATGTGCTATTGTGTGCTACTATTGAGTTAATAGGTTTTAGAGGGGTATTTGAGGTGTTTGTGTTTTTTTGTTTGAGGGTTTTCAATAAAACAAAAGTTTTGCAAGATGTGACAGGCTCAGATGAAGATGACAATAAACAACTTTATAAAAGATTAACCTGACAGTATATGCATGTAACACAAAAGCTGGAACTAAACATTTAACAAAAAGTTGTTATAGATAAAAGCTGGGAATTATATGTTCACTCTGTATATAGAACAAATTTTCACTATCACTAGACCTATACTTTATTCTAACATCGACTTATGCTAAATTCACTAAGTTGTACTGTATTATGAACTGTATGTCTGTTGTTTTGAACAGCTAAATTCACTAAGTTGTACTGTATGTCTGTTGTTTTGATCAATGTCCCCTAAATGATGGATCTAACTTTGCTATTGATAATATTTTGACGTTTTTGAATTGTAATTTGTCTTGATACTGTAACTGTGTCATGGAGCGGGCCTCCACTGAAAATGGGCCTTTCATAGCCCAGTGGACTTTACCGGTCATCAAACTGAAATAAATAAATAACTTTTCAAGAAAACTATGCTTTCTGTAATGTCTTTAAATGTCAGTGGTCTCACAGATAAATACAAAAAAGAAAGGGCCGTATTCAATAACACCTACACTGAGTGTACATGACCTGTATTTAACAACATCCCTGCCACATTTTTTGTGCTTTCTAGTCACTCTGAAAGATTAAACTAAGTGTACATGTAGTCTATACTTTGTGGTAACCTTTAAGAATCCACATCACTATTTAAAGTTGCAAGAAAATCAGTAGGAAAACATAAATTAGGAAGAAGAAGAAGGTGTGAGTTATGCTTATGTTGTGTACACTTAGTGTAGGAGTTACTGAATCCTGGAGAAAGAGTAGTGCAAATAGCTATGCTACAGGAGACACACTTGGAAAGAACTGAACATGTGAATTTGATAAAGAAAGGTTTTCAGATGTTTATTTAGCAGAATACCTGGGGCAAAAGAAAAGAGGAGTACTTATATTAATTGCAAGAGAAGCTCCAATAGTGATAGAATAGGATAAAAAAAGATAATAATGGTAGATTTGTAGTACTAAGGGGCTACTGGCATGTATTTATATTTCACAGAAAACTGCTATAATGGAGCTTAAAAAATTCTGGGAGAAATAATCAGCTTTCAGCAAGTACCCTGCTGAAAGGGTACTCTGACCCAAACTTACCCTCTAACTATTATCTTTACTAATTAACTCTGCCTCACTTGTCCAATTTATTCTTACCCAAGTATTGAATGATGAGGCTTCTTAGTAAGAACTAGCTAGCCGCTTCATCTCAGCTATGATACTCTCTCACCCCTCTTACTTACTGTGTTTCTGACTGACTCCTATATCCAAACCACTAATAGGAAAGTTGAATACTATCTAGACCACCAAATACTCTAAAAAGTGAAGACCTGCATAAGCATTATTACTACTGACTACATTATATAAAAAATCTAGATTATCTTCTTACTATATGTAACAATGTTCTGCCTTTATTACTATATGCTGTATGAAATTTGCTATATTAAAACTTGTTATCCACAGAGTGTGCAGATTTCATATTGTTTATTTTATCTACTTTTGTGTTTTGTGCATTTTTTATGTAATCATATGCATCTTTTACTGGAGCTTTTCTCCGCAGGCCTCCACTGAAAAAGGACCTGTGTCCAGTCAGACTTTCCCGGTAAACTAATGTAAAATAAAATAAAAGTAATATTACTTATAGATGGGGATTGCAATTTGATCTGCAACAGTGAAGATGTGTCGGGTGGGCCCAGAAGGGCAAATATTACAAAGGAGGGTACATTTTTGAAGAAAGTTATGGAAATATTTGGCATGGAAGATGTGAATGTATGTAAGATTTTTTTATCAAGACAAAAAAAACTGGCTAGGCAAGACGGAATTTGCATTTCACAGAAACATGTGCATTTAATTGAAGATCTTGATACACACCCAATAACTACTTCAGATCATGTGCCAATCACTAAAAAACACAGGGTAATGAAATAAAAAATGAGACACTGGCATTCTCCCACCTGTCTGTTGAAATGAGAGGAATTTAAGGAATGATGTTGGAAAATATTCAGGAGTTATTAGGGCAGAAAGAAATTTCTTCTTAAAATATAGCTAGGGAGTGGAATAAAATTAAAGTGGAGTTTAAAATAAGGTGGAAATAAAAGGATATGGTTAAGAAGTAACAATAATTATTTAGAGGGACTGACAAATGTTAAAGAATTGCAAAATGGGGGGAATCCCACAGAACAAGAAGAGGAGCAATTGCAGAATGCTAAACAGAAAATAATGGATTATTTTGATCATTTGCATGAGTTTAGAAAAATTGCTGTTAAGCCATTTTTTTTTATAATAATTCTAGAGGACAAAAACTTTTAGCATAACTACTCAGGCAACAGAAAGTATAAAAGGCTGTTGCCAAGCTTATAAGCCTATAACAAGGGAGGTAACAAGATATCCTGTAATATGGAAATTGAGAAAAGGTATAAATGGAAATGTTTATGGATTACAAGGTTAGAGGCGGATGAGGCTCAATTACTAACAGTTAAGAGAAAATGAGATAAAAATGGTGATGTATAACCAATCTACAGAAAAGTCTCCAGAAAGATCTGGAAGGTTTTTAACAGTATTTTAAGAGGAGGAGAAGTACAAACATCCTGGAAAAAAAGTAGTGGTAGCTGCAATGCCTAAAGAAGGTAAAGATCATTAGATCCAGCTTCATAGAGGCCCATTTCAATATATACCATGATTATAAAGTGTTTTGTGGTTTTGAGCAGGGGAGGCAAATATTTGATAACATTAACAGAACATTGATGATCCAGAAGGAAGTAGAATGTAAGAAAATACCACTATTGTTGGTGGGTCTTGATGCATTGAAAGCAATTGACACAGTAAACTGGGGCTTTATGAGCAGGACATTCATTTGGATTCATTTTGTCATGTCTCCATAAATATGGGCATTACTGAACCAATTTGTGTTTGAGTACATAGTTTACAGCTATTGCCTTTGTTTTAGCTTCATTTATTTTGTATCTCAAAAAGACTTGAAACAGTCTCACAATGTTACACAACATGTCATTCTCTGGTTTTATCAGGTATAAAATAATATAACCTGTAAATAAAGCCAACTTTTCTTTATTATCATACCCAATTATGTCCTTCAATTTCTGAGTCTCTTATTTTCTTTGCCAGGTATTCTATATATAATGCAAAAACAAAGGGAAATGAGGACACCAGTGCCTGATTCCTCTGCTGCAAGAAAACTCATCAGAAAGGAATCCATCCCACTTAAAGTTTCACCTTCAAGCCTTCATATATCCTCCTAATCAATCTTATCATTTTATCAGAAAATACAAATGCTTCCATTTCTTTACTTATAAAATCCCAGCTTACTCTGTCAAATGATTTCTCTGCATCAAGACCCACCAAAAACTGTGGTATTTTCTTATAGTCTGCTTTCCTCTAGATCATTAATGTTACCAAATGTTTGCCTCCCTTACAAAAATCCACACTGATCTACATCTATCAATGTTTGCATCACTTTTGGCATTCTTTTAACCATTATAGACAAACATACTATAATCAAGGTTTAGAATTGAAATGGGTCTCTATGAAGCTAGATCTGATGGGTCTTTACCATCTTTAGGTATTATAGTCACCATAGATTTTTTTCCTAAGAGGTTGGTGCTTCTCCTTCTGTTAAATACTGTTAAACAAAACCTTCCAGATCTTTATAACTTTCTTGCCTCCCAGCTTCCAAACTTCCACAGGAATACCATCTATTCCTAGAGACTTTCCTGTAGCTTTATTATACAGCACCATTTTTATCTCATCTCTTTCTATCCTGTTAGTAGTTGAACCTCATCTACCTCTAACATTGGCATATTAAATTTTTCTGTAAACATTTCCTTTTGTACTTTTTCTTGATTTCTACATTTCTCTGCTTTATACAGATTTTTATAAAATTTCCAGAATATTTCTAATACCTTTACAGTATCTCTGGTTATTTTCCTTGTTATAGTTTCCTTAAGCTTGCAAACAACAATTTTTACTTTCTGTTGCTTGAGCTATTGTGCTAAAACATTTTGTGGTCTGGAGTTATTGTCCAAAACAGTTTCTTAACAACAATCTTTCTAAATTCATGCATATTATCCCAATACTTCCTTATTTTCTCTTTTGCACTCTGCATTTGCAACACTTCTTGTTCTGTGAAATTCTTTCTTTTCTGCAATACTTCAATCTTTGTCACTCTCTCTAAATAATTCTTGTTACTTCTTTGTCACTCCCTCTAAACAGTTATTGTTACTCCTTAACCATATCTCTATTTCTTTTATGCCCACCCTATTTTTAAACTCCACTTATCCCATTCCCTAGCTATAGTTTCACAAGACATTTCTATTTTCCCTAATAACTCCCCAATAATTTCCACTACTCATTCCTTAAATTCTTCTCTGTTTAACAGATAGGTGGGGAAGCACTAGTGTCTCATTTTTATTTCATTATCCAGCATCTTTATTTTAGTTATCATTGATGCACAGTCTGACGTCGTTATTGGTTACGTATCAAAACTTTCAATTAAATGCACTTGTTCCTATGCAACATAATTTCTGTTCAGCCTAGCCCAATTTTTTGTACCTTGCGGAATAATATGGAAAGTCTTACTAAATTCCTACTACTAAATTCATATCTTCCATAGCAAATATTTTCATTAATTTCTTCAAAAATCCACCCTTCTAGGTCTCCCTGATACATCTTCACTGTAGCAGATCAATTTCCAGTCCATACCTGTAAATTATATTCCCTGCTGGAAACTGATTATTTCTCCAAGAATGTTCTTAAACTCCACTGTAGCAGTTTTAGATGGAATATATAAATATATATACCCCATTGTAATCCTCCTCCCTAGCCAGTATCCCCTTAGTTCTACAAACCTCACATCTTTTTTTTTCTCTTGTATCACTATTGGAACACCTCTTGCAAGTAATATAAGTACTCTACGTTTCCTTTGTCCCAGGTTTTCCACTGAATAGTCATCCTGAAATCCTTTCTTTATCAAACTTACATGCTCAGTTCTTTCCAAATGTGTTTCCTCTAGCAAAACTATTTGCACTTTGCATTTTTTAATATAGTTTATTACTCTTTCTTCTTGTAAATATCTGTGAGACCATTGATATTTAAAGCTAAAATGGAAGGTGGTGTCATTATGATAAGGAGTTATTATTCCCACCTGTTACGTAAAACAGCTTTTTTTTTTTAATGTTTAGTTTCAGCTTTTGTGTTACATGCAGACACTGGCAGGTTTATCTTTTATACAGTTGTTTCTTCTCATATCAATTTCAACCTATGTGACATATTGTAAGACATTTTATTTTAATCTTCTTCTTCTTTCGGCTTTTTCCCGGTTAGGGGTCGCCACAGCAGATCATCTGTCCGACATTTATTTTAATGAAAACCCATAAAACAAAAAAAAAAAGCAAACATACCCATTGACTTAATACAAACATACAAAACTATATATATATATATATATATATATATATATATATATATAGTTTACTATCAAAATGTTGAACGTTAGTTCAGCGAATGCAGAAAGTCGAACATAAGTCGACTTTCCATGTTGCCGAACATTAGGAGATCGAGATTATATCTCAGCGCATGTAAGTGTGCTTTCACTGATATGAACTCGATAATATGAGTAGACTCATGGTGCAATGTGGCTTGGAAAATGTATCCCTTTCCTCACCGTAGTGCAGTCTCTGAGTTAGAATGTTTCATTTAGAGGGGCTGTAGGGGGCACTGCTCCACAATGGGGGTTGCAGGGAGGCTTGTCCCCCTACTAAAACATGAATGACAGTGTAGGTGTTTAATGTACATTTGTACCTACACTGCCATCATGTTCCAGTTTTTATATAAATGTCGAATCTGTTGATGTCGATCAACTGAATCGACATTTTCACTTAGTATTCATGCAGGATGATGTCATTTTCAGAATATCATCCATTCATGTATATGAACATCGATACTTTGATAGTAAACTATATATATATATATATATCTGGGTCTACTTCAAAGGATCAAAATTTCAGAACTAACCTCTGATCATTGAAGACCAGAGGATAGACGTTCTGAAATATTGAACCTTACAAAAAAAACCCCTAAAGCATTACAAAACAACTTCTTTCAAATTTTTGCAGGGGTTCTGATGAAGTCCCGTTCTATAGGGATGAACGAGTTTAACATATTGTTGAATTTTAATGTATTTGCGTATTGAATAGTGACTTTCATTACCCGGCATTTGGTCAGTTTTTATCCTTCTGAGTTTTTTGGGACTACCTTGAGTTTTTTCGGTTAAACTCCATTGTAGCAGTTTCAGGTGGAATCTAAATACATCCATGCAATTCTCCTCCCTTGCCAGTAGCTCCTTAATACCACAAATCTACCATTATTATTTTTTCCTGTTTTATCACTATTGGACCTCTTCTAGCAATGGATACAAGTACTCCCCTTTTCCTTTGTCCCAGATATTCTGCTGAATCCATCATTCCATCCACAACCCCTTTTTCCCATTTTTTTTTTTGAACATGGGGTTGGGGTGTTACCTCAACAGTGATAATCATCTAGAGTCAAGTTTTACACCATGGGGTGGCTAGTCCTGTCACGGTAGTTCTTCTACACCACATACTTGCATGCACACCTATGGCCAATTTAGTTTCTCCAATCGATGTACATGTCTTTGGAATGTGGGAGGAAACCCATGTGAACACAGGAAGAATATGCGGACTCCAGCTGAGAACTGAAGTAGGGAACATCTTGCTGTTAGGCAACAATGCTATCTGCTATTCCACTGTATCGCACCCCAATATTCCATTGAATAACCATTCTGAAATACTTTATCAAATTCACATGCTCTGTTCTCAGCTCCCCTGTACCACCTTAGTAATGGGAGCTAACACTAATGTTGCCCCTTTCCCCAACCCTACATACTAACTTAAGAAAAACTTTCCTGTAACACTTTCATGACACAAGACACACACACTAACATCACTACACCTAACCTTGACCATAGCACTAAAACACTTGCACACAAACATACAAAACCTATCCTCCACCCTAACACACATTCATCTCCTCCATTCCGACTCACCTTCCACGATGAAACAGTTCCTTGACATTTGAATGTTCGGCTATCTGTACATTCATTATTAAGCACCACCCCTATTACTCAGTGACCAAACACAGACAATGCCCATAAAACATTCTATAAACCATTTTAAATAATCAAAATGTATGCAATAGTTATCAGATTACAATGAATTATTTCTAATTTATAATTTTGCTAACCTGAAATAAACCATTTATCCTATAAAAACTGAAACATTTAACAAAATTTGCCATTGCAACTCTGTGTACATTAAAGCAATGGCTATATTTTAAAAGATTCTTGGCACTTTATGGAACTAAATTTCCAAGAGGAATGGAAGTCCCATACTTGCACAACAGTTCAACATGGACAATTCAAAATATTTATAAGAACTGGAAAAGCATTGCTCCATTTGCTGTTAACAAAAAATCAGAAGGTGACAAACCTAATTTTGTTTTTAAGAAAAATCTTAATGTAAAAACAATGTTTAAGAAGGTAAAGTATGCTAGAGGTAATTGTATTAATATAGAAATAAAGAGGACTAAGTATGGTGCATGTAAACATTGCAGACATATACATGAAGGACCTGTATTCCTTATTTTTATTTAAGGTATCTATAGTCTTTACTTTGTTGTAGTTCATCAGATTTCATAACCTCATTAATACCTTCTTGGATATTAGAATAATCAGATTTAGCAACATTTTAACATATTTTTGTTTCTTCCCTCTACTGTGCTAGTCTAAAATCAGGTTTCCTTTTTTCAGTTGACATTGCTTGCTCATTATTTTTTGTAGTAATGATGCTTGGACTGTTTTATATTATTTTAATTTATGACAAGAGCAAAACATATGGTTCCAGTCTCCAATATAATAATCATGACATCTCCAACATCCAGCACTCACCCCTGGGAATATTTTATGTAACCAAATAGCTGATCCAAGGTGACTGTGGAGAACCTTCTTCCTGCAATACAACAAACTATGACTATGTTTTTCTCTCTAGGCTAAACCCTTTGCACACACACACAAAAAAAAGAAGTCCAACCTCTCCCCATACAGGAAACTAGTCTTCCTATGGACATTACAGGGAAACAGTCCTACAAACAGCTTTTCTTCCTTAGAACAAGACCTCTTTCCAAACCAGCTAACTCCACAATCTCCTTTTCTTCCCTCTACAATTCTGTTCCAGCATGGGAAGTTCTTACATTTCTGGTATATATGGTTTCATGTATCTTAATGATTTCTCTAGTCAGGCTTCACATGAGGAAAATCGAATGGTACTTGAAAAAAATTTGGAGTCAGTCTCTTAACCTAGACATTCCACTCCTCCCCATCTAAAAAAGGAATTTCAGTGAATGGTCTCTGCTTGAAATATGAACATAGGGGTACCTTTCAGGATCTCCCACCCAAACCAGATTCTGACCACAGATGCATCAGATTTGGCTTAGGAAGCACACTCTGACAACCTTCAACTTCAAGGAAAATGGGAACAAAAATTTCAGAAAATGATGCCTGCTCTCAAGGGCATTGATGCTTTTAAGGAAACCTGGAAAACAGGAACTGAACTGATAAATACAGACAAAACCACAGTGATGTGGTCCATAAACAAGCGGGAGGGGGGACACATTCTTATTCTGTGGGCTGCCTAGCCATGTCGTTATATGACACAGCACAGGACTGGCCCTTCATCTCCTAGGAAGGGCAAAACAACTCTCTTGCAGAGCATCTTCATCAGGTCAGAAATGAACCTTCATGACTGAATCCTGAATAACAGTGTATTAAAACACATGTGCCTTACTTGGGGTGTGCCAGAAATGGACCTTTTTGCTTCATATCAAAATTAAGACCTACAAAAATGTTGCACATTAGACAAACATCCAAATGACTGGAGAATGGATGTCTTCAGCTTTAAAACCATCAAGAATGGAAAAATGTAGTGTGTGTGTGTCCAACTGTTAAGGAAAACCACTCTCAGGAAACAAAATACACCAATTAATTAGCCAAGTGCTTTTGTCTGTACACAACTTGTACTTTATCAGCACTAATAAAACACCAGATTCTCACCAAGTGATCTAGCAAAATCACATCAGCTACCCCAATTAACATGCAAACAAATTTAAAGATATACTTAAGTAAAACTACATTCTAAAATAAAATTGCATTTTAATATGTAATTCTAGATAAATATTTTGAAATTATGATTTAAAGTAATATTTTACCATGCCATTTAAATAAATTAATGGTCTAAATTTATAAACTACTATATTTATACCAAAAACAAGCATTTATCAATTGTCACATAATACACATACATAAATCCAAAAGGATTTAAGAAACCCAAAATACTAAATCAAATAGGTTAAAAAAATCAAAATGGACAGCATGTAGGTGCTATATATATATATATATATATATATATATATATATACACACATATATATATATATGTTAATTGGGGTAGCTGATGTGATTTTGCTAGATCACTTGGTGAGAATCTGGTGTTTTATTAGTGCCATAAACAAACTTTACAATAAGAGAAGAAAGCTGTTACATGATAGAGCAAAATCCATAAAAGAGAAGACACCTTTGATCATTATTAGTAAAAAAATACGAGCACTCATAAAATCATCCAAGGCCAACTTTGAGAGAAAAATTGCCTTAGATTCAAAAGACAATCATAAGGCCTTCTTCAGCTATGTTAGAAACCTGGGTGGAAACTCCCAGATATGCTCAGAATTAGTCCAAAATGATACAAAAATCACTGAACCCACAGACATTGCCAACATACTGGCAGACAAACTTTACCCCCCCTCTCCCCACCAAAAGGAGAGATAACTATCCCAGCGGAGTGCAGCCTCCCAGACATCTCCAATGCGCAGGTGAAAGCTGCTCTCTCTAAATCTAAAAACACAGCATCAATGGGACACGAACTCAATGAGGAACTAAACCCGCACATAAGGCAGCTGTTTAATCTTAGCCTTACCACAGGATACGTGCCCAAGGAGTGGTGTACGGTAACTGTGGTCCCACTCCACAAAGGCGGTGCCTCTACGGACCCTGGTAATTACCGCCCCATAAGCTTAACAAGCCTGGTCTGCAAAGCTATGGAGAGGATCATAATGGAGCTCATAAACAAAGACATAGGGGACTTGCAGACATTGGACCCGACCCAGTTTGGCTTTGTCAAGGGCAGATCATGCCTTTTGAACTTGGTCGACTTCTTCGAAACAGTCACCAAGGCCATTGATGAGGGAAAGGCAGTCCATACAGCCTACCTTGACCTTGCAAAAGCTTTTGACACAATACCCCACTCGGGTATTATAGAGAAACTTACCAGCTTAAATGTAAACCCATATGTCACAAGATGGGTTGCAAACTGGCTAAAGGACAGAACCCACAGGGTTAGAGTAGCTGGCGCCATGTCAGACTCCAAGCCGGTCACAAGTGGTGTCCCACAGGGCTCAGTCCTTGGCCCCCTGTTGTTCGGCATCTACTTCTCAGAAGTACAGGCTAACATAGGAGGACTATGGCTGACAAAGTTTGCAGATGACTGCAAACTGGGAGCCATAGTGGAAAGTACATCGGACACAGATATCCTTTAGAGGGGTCTCACGGAAACTGATAGCTGGTGCCAGAGCCATGGCCTGAAGTTAAATGCCAAAAAATGTATAGTCATACCCTTCGGGAAAAACAAGGTAACCCCAAGCTACCATATAGGTGGCAATCCACTAAGCACAGAAGAGGTTATCAGGGACCTGGGGACCCAGGTTGACAGTGGCCTTTCTTTTGACACTCACATTGCTAAAGTGGTTAGAAAAACCTTCTACATTGCCCACCTGATCATGAAGGGATTCACATCCAGATCAAGTGAGGTCATTGTTCCCCTGTACTCTTCACTTATCAGACCAATGATAGAGTACAATGCCCCATTTGGGATGTATCTCACCCGACACCTGCAGCAATTGGAGAGACCCCAAAGTTCCTCACCAAAAGGATAAAGGGACTCCAAAATCTGTCATATGCTGCCAGACTGAAGAAACTCCAGCTCTATTCAGTCGCATACCGTCTGCTCAGAGGTGACCTGTGCCTGACATACAAGGCCATGTCCAACCCGGAATTAATGGACATGCTCCACCTCAAAAAATCCAAATCTACCAGATCCACTAGAGCAAGCGACTTAAACCTTAGCACGGATATAAATAGGACATGCTGGAGGGATAGATTTGTCACCCAGAGACTCCCTATGTTGTGGAATAAAATCCCGGTCCATGTGAGGCAAAGCACCTCGCTTGCTCTGTTCAAGAGAAATCTTGACCGGTGGATGGGAGATCGTAGGTTTACCCTGGGAATCATCTCTGTGTCACTGCTGGACAGAGGCACAACAAACTAATGGGCACAGTATTTTTTAACATAAGGGGTGGCGTAAGCCACAAAAACTCTGGGCTAGGCTTATAAATGCCTTAGGGCAGATAGTCTAGTATAAACCTATGAACCTATATATATATATATATATATATATATACACACATATATATATATATATATATATATATATATATATATATATATATATATTATATACACACACACACACACATATATATATATATATATATATATATATATATATATATATATATATTTATATATACACACACACACACACACACACACCAATTAAAATGATGAATTTAAAAGTTAATTATGAATCAATATAACCAAAAATAAAAATAGATGTTCACATTCAATAATACTGGAAACTATTGTCCATTAAAGTATTTAACTATGTTGTATCTTTTGGCTTTTCCCGGTTAGGAGTCGCCACAGCGGAACTCCGGTCTGCTAATGATTGGCAGTAGATTTTTACGTGCCGAGTTGCCAGCCCTGACGCACAACCTTCAATAAAGGTACGCCCATTCATGCATGTCTCCACACAGAAGACGTTTTAGCTGAGAATCGAACAGGACAACATCTTACTGTGAGGCGACAACACTACCGCAGCACCACCACTGCAGTGTTAAAGTATTTAACTATACAGGTATTTAAAGCATAACCACCCTCAATTTGAGTACAGTGGCTATGGAAATATTATCATTCTTCACTGCTGACCCTAGGGGAAAAAAAAAACTTAGGTTTTGTTATACTAGAAGAAGTGACAGATCCTGGGGGCCATGGGAAACCAAAACTGAATATTTTTATTTTTATTTTATTTTTATTTTACATTTGTTTACCGGGCTAGTCCAACTGGATATATGTCCATTTTCAGTGGAGGCCCGGGGAGAAAAGCTCCACTACATACTACTAAACAATGTCAAGATATACATCAACATACAAAAATAGGAAAAAAAAAAAAAAACATATGCAATAGCGAGCTTTTTTTTGCAACTAACTCTGGACTCAGGTAATTCCCAGGTCTTGATATTACTTCCATAGCCCCTGATCTCAAACTAAAGGTTGACAGACGTTAAATACTTTAATGGTCAAGAGTTTCCATTATTATTGGATTTGAACACCTATTTTTATTTTTGGTTATACTGATTAATTATTAACTTTTAATTGGTAACACACACACACACACACACACACATATATATATATATATATATATATATATATATATATATATATACATACATACATATACATGGGTCTACTTTGTTTCATTGACAACTCATTTCACTGAATTTGAACTGACTCTGACCAAATCACTGAAAGCTCAAACTACTGAAAACTCATTTCACTGAATCAAAGTACTGGCACTGTGTTGAGTATTGTAAGGCAAGTAAAATGTATATGCCTTTTCCCCTACCCTGGAGTTAAACTAGGTGGTGGGCTACGCCCCCACCCCCCTAACATATACACTATATATATATATATATATATATATATATATATATATATTAGGGGGTGGGGGCGTAGCCCACCACCTAGTTTGGTTTTATATTATATTTCACTGAAAGCTTTAAAACACCAATGACTAACTCTTTTCATAAGACAATATAAACCCAAACTAAAGTGGGGGGCTATGCCCCCACACCTCCCCTAATTATATATACTAACTCCAGGATCACACTACAGTGGGGAAAAGGGCATATATCTTTTACTTGCCTTACAGTACTCTACATAGTGCCAGTACTTCACTTCAATAAAATGAGATTCTGTGAAATGAGTTTTCAGTAATTTGAGCTTTCAGTGATTTAGTCAGGGTGAATTGAAATTCAGTTAAATGAGCTGTCAATGAAACAAAGTAGACCTATATATATATATATATATATATATATATATATATGTACACTTTGCATACCCGAAATACTTAATTCTCAAGTTTCAGTATCTCAAAACTGTAACATCTCAAACACAATGCCGTAATTGTAGTACCCCAAATTTTAAAATCTTGAATTTGACAACTCTGGGCAGGGTAGCACAATACATACAGAGTAGTTATGTTTCCATATGGACATTGAACCTATATCAATATGGCAAAATGTGCTGAATTGTGCATTGGGAACTAAAGGTGGAATTTACAAAACCAGTACCTCTTTAAAAAGGCAATGCTGTGCTGCTACTAGAGGGCTACTTTTTAAACTTGGAACGGACTCTGAAACACAGCAGATATTGGTGGTGTAAATGGAAGTCCCCACGGCAGTGCAAAGGTAGGACAGAGAGTTTTGCCTGTTGGAGAAAAACTAGTGAAGTCGGTTTCACATAATCACAGTGGAGATCCTTCTGAAACTGAATGTTACACGCTCTGTTATGAATTAAAAGTGAAAGCTAAGGTTTCCTGGGACACCCCTTGCCTTACAGTTGATGATGCTTTTGCATCCAGCTTTATAGCTATTATACATAACCTTCCAACACGTAAAGCTTTGCTGCAACAAGGAGGCAGAGTGCGCAGAAAAAATACCTACTCATTATGTACCGCTAATCTAAAGTTACAGAATATAGATGTGAATTGCTTCCCAACTAAATCAGGTGTGTTTATCACTAAACTTTTAGTCGATAACACCACAGACACTACGGTAGTAGTATTCACCGTGATTCAAAATCTATATGATTTGGGTAGAGCTACCATCTGGCTTATGGATGGTACGTTCTTTTACAAGGGTATAATATGCTACCAGCTTTATACCATCCATGGTCTTGTAAAGTATGGGGGGGGGTTTAACAAGTCTGTACCTCTCTTGTATTGTTTAATGAGCAAAAAGTCATATAACTATATGTGGCACTGCATCCTAGAACTACTGTCTGAACATGGTTTCAAGAACAACTTAAAATATGTGTTAACTGATTTTGAAATTGCAGCCATGAAAAGTATTACAGCTAATCTAAATGGTGCAATATTGAAGGGTTGCCTGTTCCATTTTGGCCAAAATATCTGGTGGAAAGTTCAACAACTAGGGTTAGCACTGCTATATAATACAAACATCATGTTTTAATTGGCTAAGTCATTAGTTGTTTTGGCTTTCCTTCCAGAAGAGGAGGTGTCGACAGCCTTTCAATTGGTTAGAGAATCATTTCCAACTGAGTGCAAAGGCCTGATTAAACATTTCGCAGACTGGTATATTTTAGGCAAGGTATGTAAATTCACTACTAGGACTACAGAGTTTTGTAGAGTTCCACCTCTCTTCCAATTTAGCTTCTGGAATATATATGATTTGAACACACTTTCTCCCACGAACACAGAATACTGTGGAGGCATGGCATCATAGATTAAAGTGCCTTCTAAGTTCTAGAGCTACAGATTTGTTTGTCTTAATGACAACTTTAGCCAGGGAGCAGGGTAAGTGGAGGAGCTATTGGCTTAGATGGCTAGCGATTGTCCCCCTTCACCTAAATGATGACAAGTTGCAAAAAGACATGGCCAGTTTCAGCAAGTGTTGAGCAACAAAAGTACATATTCCATTGAGGAGTTCTTGCACACTACTGCTAGGATTTAAAAAAAAAATGGAAGACGGTATGGGATATTCTTTACCATGGATAATGCAACTTTTCACTTGGTGTTTGCTTGGACTGGAGTCGTTATTTGAAGAATTTACTACTTCATGCTATGGAGTGGAGATTGGTGAATGGAAGTGAAGCACAAATATATATGTATATATATATATATATATATATATATATATATATATATATATATATATATATATAAAAATAAAGATACACACGCTGAATATTCGGTATTTTGAATATTCAGTGTAGTGATTTTCGACATTATGTGTTTGCGACTTTACGGTCTCAAGATACTGAAATTCGAGATGTCAGTATTTTGAGCATGTAAAATGAATATATATATATATATATATATATATATATATAGAGAGAGAGAGGGAGAGAAAACTTTTTGTTTTGTTTTTAACATCTACACACACTGTCCATTTTGATTATTTTTGGATTTCTTGAATCCTGTTGAGTTATTTATGTACGTGTATTGTGTGACATTTGATAAATGATTATTTTGGTGTAAACATATTTTGTAAACTTAGAATATTGTTTTATTTAAATGGCATGTTAAAATACTTTAAATCATTATTTAAAAATATTTTATCTAGAACTGTTTTTTTAATAGTTTTACTTAAGTATATTGTTGCATCTGTTTGAATAGTACTTGGGGTAGATAGTGAAGGGATTTTGCTGGATCATATGTTATGAATTTGTACTATATTAAGGGAAAACAATTTGATGTTTCATTAGGTCTGATGAAGTCCAAGCTGTGTGTAGACAAATGAGCTTAAATAATTAATTGGTATTTTACATTTCTAATGAGTAATTTTCCTTAATGACTGGTTGGGTTCTTCCCAGAGATTACTTCTTTCCATTGACAGTCCTGTTTCTTTATGTTTCCTCCCAAACCAGAATACTATTAAAAATTTGGGAGAAGATTCAAGGGTGATTCCAATTGCATCTTAAAACACTTTTATTAAATTCTACTTGTGACACAGACAAATTTACATTTATATAAATGTAATCAAACCATAAGTTCACATTTACAAATATTATAGGATGCATAACAATATATGTGATGTATAATCTAAGCGACATTACATAAATTAGTCAATTCCTGCCTTCTCTTTAAGCCTCATTCCTCCAAAACATTTTCTGCATGTATTGTTCCCACACCTACCCTTTTGTAAAGATTCCACTTATTTCTTTTAAAGAAACATCTTTATTAAATTATCACTTATGACATAAGCAATCATACATTAACATAAATGAAAACAAACCATACTGACATAATCTTAGTTGCACGCATTACACATTACAAACCATACTGACATAATTTTAGCTGGAAACATTATACATTGCCCATAATCTACCCAATCACTGTCATTCAAACATTACCCAGCTCATTTGAATCCTGCTTTCTTTTAAACCTCATTCTTCCCCTGTATGTATTTTCCACATAATTCCCATTTTTCTATGCAATTTGCTCAAATCCTTTTCTAAATATCACAATTCTGGTTGTTTTATCTCTTTTATTATATTCACCACCTCTAGTAGTTGGTGTAGACTCAGATTTCCATTTTTCTAGTAATTGCTTTTTTGGCCATCATAATTAGAATCATCAAGTCCTTACTATTTCTAGGCAACTGCAGTTCTGTGTCATGGCTCAGAATAATCATTTACCTAGATTCACCAATTTGTTCACCCAGTATCTCTGACAGAGTAGTATGCAGGGAATCTTTAAAGTCTGCTAACTCATTATACTCCCAGAAAGTATGTTCCCAATTATCTATTTCTTCCTCATCACATCTCCAACATTTGCTGTCTACATGAGAAAAACATTTTCTGGCATTTACTTAGGATATAAAAATACCTACATTTGCAAACAAAATTTTTAAATCATCTAGATTTTGTTGCATATTTGGATACAAACATGTATACCCCATTGCTTCTGTGTGAATTTCTTATCCAATCTTTCTTCCCAATCCTTTCTAACCTCCTCTGATTGACTCTATGTGCCATGTTAAACTGAGGTCTCGTTTACTGGAGTTGGTGTAAGCTAAAGTAGATATAAAAGATACCACAGCACCTATCAGGGACAGTAGGGATCCATTATTTTATACAAAAAATGTACTAAACCTGACTGATCAACTAGCTCTTCTTACTTGGTTCAACCTACCCTCCTCTTCTCAGTAATCAAGTTCCTTTTCTTAATAACAACTTACCTTGTCCTTCTATACTATTACTTACATCTTCAGAATCTCATTAAGGAGGCTACTTTTACTAATATATTATATAATTTTAGCTCCTACTTTTTCTCTATGACTACTTGTATACTAATATATTGTATAATGCAGCTGCCATCTTTTTCTTTATGATGTATTGCAACTACATTTTGTACTGTACTAATTGCATCTGTATATTTTGTACTATGTCATGAATGAATGACCTCTGATTATTTTCTGTACTGCACCTGCAATGTTCATTGTATATATTAATTTTTGTATATGTGATTTTGTTTCCTCGGAGCTTGTCTCCCTGGGCCTCTACTGAAAATGGACATATATCCAGTTAGACTAGCCCGGTCAACAAATGTAAAATAAATAAATAATAAATAAAAGAACTTTACATATTTACAAATGCACCTACACACACATTTCTGTTTTTACTTTGTATCATTTTTATATAACATATTTATTGCTATTCTTCCATAATAGACCCCAACTCCTCCTTCCACAACCATAATCTAATATTTTAGCAATAGATCTACCAAAATTAATTTTCAGTTAAACAAAACTTTTTGTTCAGTCTTTCATTCCAAATAACATATATCACAGAAAATATCTACCCTTCTTACATATTCTTTCTTCTTTTTCTTATATCCATAATCATATTCATATTTATGTCATTAATATACTCAAAAACATTTCTTCACACAAATTTTTCCAGAGTTTCATCACTTACATTTCAAAAAACATGCACTGTTGTCTCCTCCCCACACACAAAATAAACTCTCTCTCTCAATTCTCTTTTTATATGGCATATTTAAATTTACTGGTAACTTATTACCAGTCTCTATAGGAAATCCTGACACTTTACTATCTTGGTACACCATTTTGTTTTCTTTCTTGAATGATTTTAATCACTTCTTTTGGTAAATTTTCCCACAGATCTACATAATATTGTTTCATCACGTTATTATACAAAATATGTTTATCTTTCCCTATATCATTAATTTTTATTTTCCATGTTAGTATTTTTTCTTTATAATTTTTAATTACCATAAGTTTCACATCCTCCCTTTTATTTATATCAGCCACAGTTTCTCTCACAACCAGTAACAGTTTTTAACATACATTCGCTTTTATACCATATTTATTTCTTTCATTAATTTTATCTGTGCCAAATTTTCTCATTCTTCTTGTCTTTCTCCCATACAAATTTTAATACCCACTACATAACTCTTCATAAACAAACCCTTCCTTCACCCATTCATTTAGTACATTTACAAAATACCCTCTTTGCCAGTCCACTAATTTCTTGTACATTTCATATCCTATAACACTTGGGCCTGAAACTGAATCAACATTTACTTTCCTAAAAACTTTATTCAATTCACTAAATAGTGATTTATTTTTCAAGTCTTTCCCCAACTCAGTCTGGATTTTTTTTTAAGTTTCAATTGTCATTTCTTTTTTTACTCTTTTACGTATTTTCCACGTGTTGTTCTACTATACTCAATTTGCTCATTTTTTTTAACTTTCCTTTTACATTTTCACTTCCCTCATTATACTAATATCCTCCTTTACTATTTTACCCAAATATGCAGATACTGCCTCCCTTGTACATAAGATTTCTGCCTAAACAGTAAAGCCTTATTTTTTCGTGGATGTTTTATATTGCTTTTTCCATATCATAATACTCACTTGTATTATTCTCTAATACATTTCTGTATATTTCCCTTGCTTTACTTTCTTGTCCTTTCTTGTATCATCCTGCCATTGAAAATATACTTTTAATACTTTTCAAATTCAATCCACCATTAAGACTGTGGGCAGGTTTCACGAAGCCTCCGTGTAAGAGTTACAAGGCTTACACGGAGGCTGCAGTTAAACGGTGTGACGTCAGCATGTCATGCATATGCATGAGGGCATGCTGAATCACACCTAAGGCTTACACGGTCCGTGGAAGACAGTAGGGGGCGTGTCCATAGGCCGAGCCCTGCAAACGGACACGCCCCCAGAAGAGTAAAAGTCCCGAAAGTAAACCCCCACGACAGAGCCCGTGTAAATGTGAATAAACACAACACAACACATGCCCCCACAGACTACGAACATAAAATGTAGAAATGAACATCTTATAATTTTTTTTTAAATTGTAAAGATGTTTGCCCGTGAGTGCGCTCGTTTGCGCGGGTGTGCCCGTAGCTTAGCCACAGTTAGCAGTCAGTGGAAAAGCATATAAGAACTAAATATGCAAAGTAAGTCAAGAAGCAATAGCGTAGTGGTAGAGACGTCGGCTGAAGAGCAGGCAGTCATGGTTCGAGCCCCCACAACATCAATTGTTTTTTTTTGTGAAATAAGCACAAAACAAGTCCCTGACATATATGTACACATATAAAATTAGATTTTATGTAAAATGTAATGAAATGGGCCATATATTTTGAAGAAATGTGAGATAAAAAAAAATATGCCAGATGTGCCTATAGCTGAGCTACAGTCTAACAAGTTGAGTACATCTGCCCGTAGGTGAGCAGTGGTTTACCAGGTGTAAAATGAGTGCCCGGGGTTGAGCAGCATTTTAACACGCTGAAACTGTGTGCCCATAGCTGAGCTGAGCGTAATATGCGTGCTGACAGCCAAATGATGTGTAAACCAGCGTACCCCATTTGCGCGGAGCTGCGCGCCGCGCCAACAAGCTAACCGACAGGCAACGTTGAGCAAGCTGTAACAAAACTGCCTTTACACAGACACACCTCCTAGCCTGTGTAGATAGTTATAAAATATAAAAAGCAGTGGCCAGGTTCGAACCCAGGATACCATGCACCATAGTCAAGGTACTGAACCAGTAAGCCATGATGTTGCACTTAGAAATGCAGTAATAGCATATATATAGGAATGAATAGAAAGAGGAGCATGACAAAGCAGGTTTTGTGAAGCTGATACAATTCCAAATTGGCCAATCACAGATAAGTATGGGAAAAACGGCATATATAAGCCCCATAAGCGGGAATACACAGCATAACCGATTGTAGAACCAACTTGCAGCCAGAATGTCAGGTGTAGGTGAGGGTAGTTGCTTTCGAGCACAGAGGTGAGGGCGTTGAGAAGTCCAAATATATGGTTTGGCTCCTTGTCCACAATCATGAGGCCCAACTCATGCAGGGCCAGATCCTGTGGGGAGCATCTAGGGCTGAGGCATGGAACCGGTTGGCTCATGATCTCACCAGTGCCACAGAGATACCAAGGACTGGTGAGCAGTTCCGTCACCACCAAGCGGACCTGAAGAGATGGAAGCAGGACCAACTGAACTGTTGGATCTAGGAGGCCCGGCAAATGCCCAACGCCCCACTACTGAGTAAATTACATATAATTATTTATGTAAGAAATTAACCTAGCTGATATTATGGAGATGTGTATTCCAATATTACTTTATTTATATTACAGCTGCAGGTGTCCGTTCTGTGAACTGTAGAGCCTATGGCGATAGCCTGGTACGGTTGTGCCACCAGGCAGGTCAGTAATCCTCTCCCTGTAACTGTAAATAAATATATAAGTATGACAGTTAGCAAAAGAGTGCGTTGTAGTCACTAAGTAATAAAATGTGCAAGTAACAGTGTAAGAGGGTTTGCAAGTATTGCTTGATTACAAAAGTGTGATGCAGTCTGTAATCCAAACAGAAAAATGAAACAAGTCTGAAATAAAGTCTGAAATAAAGATGTCCCACCTGTAATATAATAGTACATAACCTGCAGCAGGCTGAAAAGTACAGCTGCAGAAGATGAGTAAAACACGTGTGAAATATATCCCTGTTGAAATACAGAAACATGAAAGAAGTGAGACTGTTGGAAAGGCTGTTATAACTACAGGTAAAACATGTCAATAAAGCCTAAAATTAAGTACCATCCTGAATTGTAAAAATAAAACAAGTGAGAGAGTGTGAGAAAGAGTTATGAATCCACTGATAAAGTAGTAATACCTCCTGAATAAAGTATACTGCAGTCAGTACAGAATGAAATGAATGTGACAAGCAGAACCAAACAGTAAAATGTCTTGAAAATGTGACCGCAGCTGGAATGTGTATCCCAAAATCTGGATATGTTGCTCTCAGTCTGCAATATGCAGATAGTATGGTTGTCTGAAATACCAAACATCCACAGTTGTCTATAGCTATATAAATCAAATGTAGCAGGATGATGTCGCTGAGCAGAGCCAGATATGAATGTGTATGAATAAAAATGAAAATGTATATTGATGTGGCAGTAACATTCCTATCACCAACTTGAAGTAGTTATCACATAGGAAACTGTCGGCAGAACTGTAGTGTGTATATATCTGCAGCTATTAGAAATGTACAGCATATGTATTGGTATTTGAAGTTGTTAATTCAATTTTCTTCACCCTACCCTATAACCACATATAATCCATTCCACGTGAAATTGGTATGTGCAATCACAATCAACACCCCCGGACATTTGTCCTGTTGGTTCAAACATATTTGCATGTACGTTGATGCATCTGCCCTGTTCATACATCCAAACCTGATGGCCTGATGCCATCAATCAACCCTGCATGTTGTTGGACTGTGTATTGCTGTTCAAAATATGCATGTGTTATGCTTGCTGTTCAATGGTTTGAATATCTGGGTGTTTGGTTAATGGGAATACTAATGCATGCTGTTACAACTAATTGTGAATGGTATTGTACGTTACTAACCCAAACTGTCATGACATAATGCAAAACATAGGACGACAGGGAAGGCGGGTTCCAGCGGACCCACCTCTCCCTCATCAGCTGGCGAGTGCACCTGGCTGTAGTGCCCAGGCCGGACCCTCCTCCGGTGGCCCTGTGCCAGCTGTGGGTGGAAGCACTGTAGGGGATGGGGCTAGTCCCCCCTCTGCAAGTGTGGCCAGAGGAGAACAACCACTCACCCTCCATAGTGTCCGGACTGTGGTGCGTAGGGAGATCCAGGAAGCTGTTCTTGGGCCCCTACACCAGCTTGAGGCACAGGTGGCACAACTAACGGGCGTGCCTGCTGCCCGGCCTACACAGCCCCCAGCACAGCCCCGTCCTGGGCCGTGAAGGCACAGTGGCAACTGCCCATGGGTGGGGATATCAGTTCCACTGTTGCCATCTGTGAGCTCATGGGCTCTAGATATCCAAACATCCGTCCCCGTCAATTGTGTAACCCCTCCACGTGTGTCATACACCGCCCCTGTATGCATCTTGTTTGTCTTGTCTGTTAACCTACCCAACCTACCTCCCCAGCTATACCGAATTCCTGTACCTGACATACCACTCTCACCTGAAAAAAAAAAGGGCATTCTGTACCACAAAAAAATTACGCCCCATACACAGCTGCCCATTTCGCACACGTCTGCTGGACATGGAAACTGGAAATTACAATTGGCTGTACAAGTATTATTGTTGTCCTCACCCCTCTCTCAGGGGTGGAAGGTTTCAAATGTCACACCAAATTACAAACATATGCACAGCTGTTGCTGATGAAGAAATGGGCAGCTATGGGCCTTACCTACATCCCCCCTGCAAAACCCAAGCTTGTTTCCCTACTGTCTTACCCTCTTTGTGACCCCTTTTTCACCACTTTCCTGTCTCCCCATTTTCATGTCTTTCAAAGAAAATAGCGCGGGTGTGCGCAAGAGTAAGCACTTTTAAGCGGTTGTAAGCGGGTGTGCGCGGAGCTGAATGCCAGTGCACACGCATGAGCTCCGCGCAAACCAGCGCTAACCCGGTTACAACTTCTTAAAAGTGCCTTAGTCACTCTGAATGACAAGTCCTGTAGTCTGCTCAAAAGCAAAATAAAATCCCACTGTCAGTCTCAAACCCAGGACCTTGGAAACAGTAGTCTGCATGACTTACCACTGAGCCATGACTGTTATATAAGAACATTGTGCTACAATAAATATATCATGTGATAGTAGGAATGAATGTAAAGGGAATATAGTATGTGTAGTACACAAAGCATGTCATGTATATTTACTGTCAAATGTAGTGGATTTCTAGAATAGTAGTGTGTGAACAGAAACAGCCATGCTAGTTGGTAGCTAGTAGGTAATAATGTCACTGTAGCACCTTGCAAGCCACACACATACTCACAGCAGGATAATCACTGCCCATACCCCACAACCTCTTACAGGAACACATCCGGACTAAGTAATAAAAAATGTGGAGCAAAGGGCCAAAAACAGGGACACATTCCAAATAATGCTACAACAAACTTAGTTGAGAGAGTAACAGGTTCTGCATTTTGTTGGATGTTTGGAAGAGTATGAAGTCTGAAATTGAAATGTTTGTCACTATAGTCTGACTTGAGCCCACAGTGATTTGCCAGAAAAAGCTGTTTATGAGATATTGACCAAAATATGAGTAAAAATGTGGACAACCTGCAAATATCTGTACACTTGAGAGGTCTGACACTGCCATATTTGAATAGTTAAGAGCCTAGACATAGCAACAGTGACTGAGTTACAGGGATGCCCCACAGACTCCCTGTGAAATGTACAAACAGTAGGCAGAAAGGTGTTACAACACATGCAATGGTAACTATGAAGTACTGAAAGTATGCACCACTTGCACGGCAGAAATAGTGCATTAATACATATGCTCATGCTATCCCACAGTCACAACTGCAGAATACCAGACAATTTAATGGGTGTACCCCACTGATATGTACCATTCCATGAGGCAGATAAAAGATGCACCTGAGAGTCTCTGGGGCCTGCTCAGCAGCATACTCAAATACCCTAATAGATGTCAAGACCCACACCATGGCCAGACCACAGTGCATGCAGTAACACCCTAGCAGATACAGCAAGCATTCCAAGGTGTGAATGTACATGGAAATTAGGAAAGCCACAGCAACACACTACAGTCAAGACACCTAGCAGGCATACAAGTAGTGAATGTAAAGGGCAAATATTGAAGCCATAGCAACAACGTGCAAGAGCCACTGCTATATACCACTTACACCACATGTCCCACAGGAAAGCACACACACCCACATTAACAGTAGTAGTAGTCTTAGGTGTCAGTGTACATACACACTTAGTACAGGAAACTGGAGAAATGAATGGAGAAATGTTAATCTACAACACAGCCAGAAATATGAGAGGGATTCTAACCTTTACACTCACAGAACAGTGTCCACAGCATACCAGCATGGTCCCTGCCCTTAAACTCTGAAAGGGCTATGCCTATCTCACATACCTTTTTATAGCACTGTCCTGGAATCACAGTGAGAACTGCAATCAGTACACAACTGGCTGCATGCAGTTAGCAAATGCTGGCTAACAATTGGTGCAGAGGCCATCACATGGACATATGCAGATACCTACAAAAGCATGCTGTACTCCCAGTCCACACATGCAATACTTTCATTGCACCCTGTGGAGGTAGGGAGAGACAGAGAGAGAGAGAAAAAAAAAAACAAAACAAAACCAGTCATCAACAACCACTGGAAAGCTGACAACTGGCGACTGGAGCAGCAGGACACCAAACCAGACGGCAACGCAAGCAGCTGTGACAAACACAGGTAATGTAAAGTAATACTTTAAAAGTCTACATACTGTGAACCCTCCATATATGTCATTGGTCTGTATCCATATGTATATGAAGAAGTGCATAGGGCAGGGGACATACAGCAACTATCAGTGAAGGCTGTACATACATATGTATGTGAGGGTATCTATGTGCACATATCAATATAGGTTGAATGTAGGTTGTAGTGCAATATACAAAGTAGGTTTCACAGTTATGTATGTTTAGCAGTATGTTAGTGTGTGTATACAGTTTTGTAAACAAACATGTTGATATACCTATCTATCATATGGATACGTATGTATGTCAATATATGTATGTATGTTTTATATATATATATATATATATATATATATATATATATATATATATATATATATATATATATATATATATATATATAATATGCATATATGTATACATACATAGAGAGGGATGTAGGAATACATAGACAGATGTAGATAGAATATGTACAAACATATATATGTAATACACACATACAGATATAGATATATGTAGATACATAACATAGACAGACAGATCTGACTATCTACAGATATGACTGTATATGATGATCTCACACTCCCCCTGTCCCACTCCCTCTGTTACTCTCACCCCCTCTCTGTCACCCCCCCCTCTCCATATCTATAGCAATATATGTACATCGATATATATATATGTATACAGACATATATATATATATATATATATATATATATATATATATATATATATATATATATATATATATATATGTATATATATATATATATATATACATATACATATATACATATATATATATATATATATATATATATATATATATATATATATATATATATATATATATATATATATACACACAGAGAGAGAGATGTATATATATTCTGAGTGAGGCACATGTACAGATGTATTGCAACAGGTGCCTGGTGACAAAGGCATGGAGTGAACACCAGTGTCAAAACTGGAGTACCATACCCCATTTCAAATCACCTACACCAGTAACCACCAGATATGTGATTGGCTGCCCACCACTGCATGTGTCAGGGGTGAACAGGGTCATAAATGTGTACAATAGTCCCCCCCAATGATATTCACAGTGGCACACTATTCCTGGAATACCTGCACATGGTATGTGTCAGCTATGGTCATGTAGGTTAGTGTACCCCTCCACACCACACAATGGCTGCCATGGTATGTACCTCACTACAGCTACAGATATGGAGAAGGACACAGTGACATGTACAACACTGTGACAATGCACTCAAACACATTACCAATGCACAGTGACTGACAACACCACAGAGTATACACATACTACCCACATAGAGGTTACCACTCCTGGATTTACATACTTAAGTCACACCCATGACAGACGTCCAACAACCATAGTAACACCTCACACCATCCACAACCTATACGACTGCTGTGTGTCGTCCGTGACACCGCAGTAGAGAGCACATGGCGGAGGTACAGGTTCCTACCCACAGATAAGACATAACCTGCAATAAACCACACAGCATTAAGAAGCAAGACTCCCCATGAGTACATGTCACACATACCCCTGCTGAATGTTAATCAGATAGGTAATATGCCATATGAGTCACCCTGTGTAACTGTTTGACAGGAGCAGGTACCATCACATCACGTGTGTCACAATGGTCAGGGTAGCAGAACAGTATGCTGCTGTAGTCCCAGGGGCAATAGCATATTGTATTGTATTGTATTGTAATGTATTGTGTTGTATTGTGTTGGTATGTACAGGTGCCTTTTTCGTGGAGTGCAACCACTGCTGCTGTACGCCAGTGTACAGGTACATATCCTGTAGTCAGGCTAGTGTTACATAGCACTTCTGTATGTGTGTTTAGCTCCTCTTGGAGTTCATGTAGCATGCAACCGGGGATAAAATCAGGTCCCATTCATGTTGTGTTTTCTGCTTTTCTGAGGGCGGCTCTCACCTGGACATCTGTGATGACAGGGAGGTTACAGTCAGCTGGGATAAGTATGTCTTAGTTTGGGGGAGAGGGAGGGGGGAAACTTGCACTGAACCTGTCTGCCACAATGTTGCCAATATCTGTGGGTTCAGTGAATTATTTGTTGTTGTGTACTACCTATGAGCATATTGGAGGGTTTCTGACCAGGTTGCTAACATAACTGAAGAAGGCCTTGTGGTTATCTGCAGTGTCCCCGTTGATTTCCCTCTCAAAGTTGCCCATGGATGTTTGTATGAGAGAAAATAGCTCCTTACTAGTGCTGATCAGACATGCCTTCCCTTTATGGAATTATGCTCTGTCTTGCAGTAGCTGCCATCTTTTGTTATACAATCTGTCTATGGCTGGGGTCCACCAGACAGGATGCTTTCCCTTTGTGGAGAGTGTCTTGGTCTTATATGGGATTGCATGATCCATGCATTCTCGGAGATGTCCGTAGAAATCATTTGTGAAGGGGTCAGCATTGTGGGTTGTGTCTTCCACTGGCCCAGTGGGCTTAAAGGATACCATGTCAGTGTTACGAAGTGTAAAGTTTGCATTTGAAATGTTATTCACTGTAGTCGTTTGTGCTGGTGGTGAAGGTGGGATATGTATATCCAGGGCAATTAGTTTGTGGTCAGCTCACAGTAGTTGATGGTGTACCCCATACAGTACCTGAATACAAATCCCCAGAGTGAGGAGGTGCTTTGGACCTGAATCAGTGTTCTGACTGCTGGGGTTTGGTAGTATGTCGTATGGAGTGTGCCAGGTACTGTTGCATAGTTGTTGGCTGAGCACTGATACCTGGCCATTTACATGTGTATCCACCAAAAGACAGACAGCTGCTATATATGTGAGATATGTTGTATCACAACAGTCGAGTAGCATGTGTAGTATGTGTGCCAAATTCTGCTGACATATTTTGCTGATATCATGTTATTTCCTTTTTCAGGACCATAGCTCACCAGTGCAATCCAGCGTACTCTGCAGCTGAGGATGAGGAAATACACCAGAGCCTGGTGCAGGATTATGCAATACTCTTTTTCCGCACCAGCCAGAATCAGCAGGAGAGGGCTGCACTGTGGCAAGACCTGGTCCGTCGGGTAAATGACATAGGCACGCATAATAGGACATATGAGCAGGTACGACATCACTGCAGTGATTTAATCAGAAATGTCCATCAGCGCAAGCCGGATATCCACAGGCAACAGGTTGCCACAGGTGGTGGGGTGGCTACACATCCCCCACTCACCAGACTGGAGGGACTACTCATAAGTGTTGCGGCTCCAGCCCACCAACAACAGCAGCAGCAGACCTGCATTATGATGGAGGCTGGAGCCACACAGCAGTAAGACTACGAGTGTGCAGGTAATATGCCATATGTATAGTTGACTGTTGTGTACACTGGTAGATAATGCATGTGTGAGGTGTGTCCTTGGTTTGTAGCTGTCATCATAGTATTTAATGTCCAAGTATGATATTCTCAATATCAGCAGCTGACCTGTGAAAGGCGACTGTTGTACTACTGACCTGTATCATACTCAGTAACAATGGCACAGTTGTGCTCACTGACATTAATTTCCTCACTTCTGCAGGTCCCTCCGGTGTAACAGCAATGCAGCCTATCCATGCTGGTGAGTGTGTATTAACAATACCTTTAATAGTCTTGATAGTAATAGTAATATTAGGCTCACTGAGTAGTGCTCTGTGTATCCATGCAGGTGTGTCTGTGTGTTGATATCTCGCATACTGAGTAGTGTGCAAGTGTGCAACTGTGTGCATGTGTGCATCACTGGTAACATTGTGTAGACATTGTAAACTGTGTTTCCTGTTTCCCTCCCACAGGTTTTGGTGCTGCTCTGGTGTCATGCAGCAGGGAACCTGAATCAGGTGCCATGGGTACTGATAATGAGGACATCTGTGTAATGGCACAGGAAGGTATGCCAAGGTCCGTCATTGGTCAGCCAATTGACAGTACACAGCTGTCAACCCCATCAATGCGCACAGTCATCCTGCCAATACACCCTTTGTCACCAATGTCCCTAGGTGATGGACAGGATACAGTGGGCATTGACCAGGGTAATGTGGTATCTGTGGCACATGCTTCCCCACACAGCAGCCATGGGCATGGCCCTGAGATGGTACCACACAGACAGATGTCCAGGGGTTCTCGTGGGAGCATCCGTGGGCGTACTGCCCCTGTCAGACGTGCCCACAGAGGTCTTACAACCTCAGCTATGTTTCGGGCTGTCATGCAGGCACAGTCACGTATGGAACAGTACACCAGACAGGGTCTGAGGTAGCTGACAGCATGTCGCACAGCCATGACTGACAGTATGCGTGACATTGCGGCTGCTATCCGTAATTTCACCGATGTCATAGACAGACATTGTGGGGACATATTAGATCAGTTCCACAACTACATGTCCATGAGCCAGGGCAATGGTGGACAGTTGAGGCATCGATGTGGGTGTATGCCAGCAACAGCAGCAGCTGGCAGTTGTCGCGGACGACAACAGGGCTGCGGCCACCCCCATAGTGCCAGCAGCAGCCCCAGCAATGTTGGGTCTGTGCTGTCATCAGACCGCCCCAGAAGACCACATGCACATGGCTCTGGACAGGCCCGACAGGGATTTGTGTCCAGTCAACGAACACCTGCTTCTGATGACAGTACCCAGTCTGCATTGGTAACAGATACAGTCCGTAGCACCCCTGCAAGGCACAGGTACCGTGTCCATGGCCAGAGACACTGATCTATATGACCTGGCAGGTACAGTCTGTGGCTGTCCACAAACACCAGTATATGGCAGCCATGAGGTGGAACTGTGTGCATCCATACACACGTGAATTGACAACACCTAGGGCTACCGCATACACGCACACTGCATCAACATTGCCCCACCTTGTACTGCTGTCCCTCACCAACACACATACACATACATGTCAATTGGTGGTATCAGTGGCAGACTCAGGCATACCAAGTTCACACCCTGTGCATATGATGAAACTGTGCCACCTCCTGCAATCTGTAACATCAGTGCAGGTACAGGTTAACATGTTGCTGATGCACAGGGTGACTACATAGACGTGTAGTAATAGTATCATGTTGTTAACAGTACTGTGTGCTGATATAATTGTGGGTATATCCCAGCATGCCTGATGCAGTAAGGGTATGATTGTCTTGTACTGTTGTCTACACCCATGGTAAGTACCATAGTGTATCATCTGCACATGTTGGCATACTGGTGGTAAGGATGTCAACAGAAGGCTACATACATAGGTAGCACAGGGGATAAGGTAATGAAAGTATTGATACGCAATGATGGACATGTAAACTGTAAGTGGCATGTTGCCCACACTGGACTCTGCAATACAGATGTTTGAGGATGTTGATATGTGTGCAGTACTACACGACTGGTACAGGACACACAGGAGCACCCTAGGACTGCAAGCTCACATCTCATACCATGCTAGGCAGCCCCAACACACAAAACTAACTTTCACAGGAGGGAGAGTCCCCATAAATGTCAGGGATACTGTGGTGGCAGGACAGGTAGCATACATCCTACTAAGTATGGAACCACTGAGTAAAGGCTCAGTGTCTGTTATTTGACATGTGTATTACTGCAGGTATGAGCACCTGGGTTTCCATCCGGTTATTGTACATCGTGACGGTACATGGTCTGTACACTTGTGTGTGCTGAGACTGGACCCTGGCCATCTGACCTGTGTATTTCCATGTACATGTGTATAGTGCCTGCATATTTGTACTGTGACCTACTGGAAGTGGTACAGCTTGTTTGTTGTACAATGGACTACATGCAGCCCTGCTTACTGTAGCTTTGTTTGCATGCATGTTTGCTTGCAGTTACCCTGGAACACTGATCCCACCTGCAATGCAGATTTACAGAGCTTCTGTGGATTACTAGTGACATCTGCATAGCTTACTATATGTATGTCCATGTCTCACTTGACAGAACGTCACTGTTTGTCCTGTTCGCATGTACTTTGCCTGTGACACATTGCATATGACTTTCCTGGCATTTGACCACGTGTGCAGTCATATATGCCAGTGCTAGCTAATCACAGGCACTACACCCTCACATACTCACCTTCTGTACCTTGTTTCCCATTGGCCCTATGTGCTGTTAATCACCATGACGATCACAATACTATGGTACAGTTGTGGAATATGTGAGTCATGTGGCAATGTCACAGCTGCCACATGTACACAGTCAATCCTCTCCCCTACACATGGACATACAACACATGTATGAGATGCAACCACATAGCCAAACTGGGGACTAAGCACTCTGAACCCAGTACTGGCATAACCTGTCAGGTGGCATGAAATACTACAGTGACTACAATACCAGTCTGATGTAGACCTACACTGACAGCAATCCAAACACATGAACACACTGGGGCATTCGTGGAGCCTAAGAATAGCATCCTGCCTGAGCTGCACACACCTCTGCAGCTGGCACACAGGCATACGTTAAGCCGGAACACAGCATGTGCAACACATAGCACACAAATCCTGTGTGCCAAACAGTCACAGCCTGTATGGCTAGACAACACACCTGCTACAGTTGTGTTAGGTACCTTTATTGTCCGGTACAGTGAGGTCCCGCTCACCAGGCTGGACGAGGTGAAGGTCACAGTGATATGCCCATGGGGCACTATGGTCCACCACATAACACAAGCATACAGGTCAGTCAGAGGCATGGACACATATGACTCAATCATTGTCCATGCCACTATGGCTGACCTGTGATGTACCTCCCTGGACTACATGATAGGGAACATAGAAGGGCTCTCTGAGCATGTGGCACAGGCTGGTATGACCCTGACCATGGTTGGCATCATACCCTCACCAAGAATGCTGAAGTATTACTGAATGCTGATGAATTACTGTAGCTACAACACCCTAGCTGAGAGGTTCCTAGCATGTAGTCACTGCATTGCTATGGAACAACTTGTCACCACTCCCACAACAGGTGAAAACATGCAGCACCTGTTCATCAACAACATGTAGACTATATGCCCCAGACCAGATGTGTATCCCTCGCTGCTAGGATGATACCATATACAACTCACACTGTATATACACATACCACATGCAGCACCCGCACAGAAGACCACAGTCATAATGTTATCCAGTGCAAATACCATGTATTCACATGTGGCAGTCATCAGACATGGGAACTATTGAAGGTCACAGGTACATATGTGTATTTGGCACACACATACATCATCTGTGTCCATTGCCATTACTGGTTTAATCGATGTCATGCATTATTGTGAACAATAACCCACACACATGGGCATTCTGTGTGACAAAAACACATGTGGCATGTGTGGAATTCAAAGCCATAACTAACTGTGCTATGACAGTAGTGAGAGAAGCAGTAGCAGAGCGTGCTATTTGCATTACTGGGAGATTTGCCTTCGATAGTCTTCGATCCTCTAATAGTGTCCTGGTTCATACAACGAAATCCAATAATTCAGGAGGTGATGCTCTTTTTGCCAATTCCACCGGAAAACTATGGAACGCCCTTCCAAACAACCTAAGACTTGCTACCTCTCCCCACCAATTCAAAACTAACCTTAAACAATACTTTAACACTCATTGGCTATGTCCTTGTACCAGACCAGACTAAATCCATTATCCCCTGCCTTTTTTTCTTAATGTCTGCTCACCAATTGTTCTCTCTTTTCTCTTACCTTTAGATCCTATATATTCTAACACCCCTGTATGCTTACCTTTATTAATTCTACTTCTCTACTTCCTCCTTTCTTTTATTATTGTTAAATTGTCCTGTTTGTATTTTGTTTTCTCCTTTGTGTACTTAACTTTTACAAAATTGTATTTTTCATTATGGAAATGAATTAATGTATTAACCACTGTGGAGCTTTTCTCCCCGGGCCTCTGCTGAAAACGGATTTTTATCCAGTTGGACTAGCCCGGTAAACAAATGTAAAATAAAATAAATAAATAAAAAAAAAATTTGCCCTCTTCTGCTGTACTTGTAGGGTGCTGACATCATCTCTGTGTAGAGATTGGAATATGCATCAGCTGGTGTGTTGTACTGGTTGCCAAAAGGGTCAGTTCTCTCACACATGTAATTGCACACACCCTACATCCCCCCCCACACACACACTTGCCATTTGCAGGATTCAAACCCCTACCTAACTATGTTAAGATACTCAAGATGGACACATTAGCGGAGCGCGATATTCGCATTACTGGGAGGTTTCCCTTCTTCTGCTGTACTTATAGGGTGCTGACATCATCAGTGTTTAGAAAGAGGAACGTGCATCCTGTAGTGTGTTCTCCTAGTTGCCAAAAGGGACATTTCTCTCACACAGAATTACACACACACTAACCCCCCTCACCCAAACACACACACTTGCCATTTGCAGGATTCAAACCCCTACCTATGTTATGACACTTGAGACGGACGCATTAGCAGAGCGTGCTATTCGCATTACTGGGAGGTTTCCCTTCTCCTGCTGTACTTATAGGGTGCTGACATCATCAGTGTTTAGAAAGGGGAATGTGCATCTTGTAGTGTGTTCTCCTAGTTGCCAAAAGGGACATTTCTCTCACACAGAATTGCACACACACCACACACCCACACACACACACACACACACACACACACACACACACACACACACACACACACACACACACACACACACACACACACACACACACAGCATTTGCAGGATTCAAACCCCTACCTAACTATATTATGACACTTGAGGGAGATGCATTAGCAGAGCGCACTATCCAAATTACTGGGCATCTGTTCTGCACCTGCAGTATTTATAGGGTGCTGACATCATTATTTATACAGAGGTATGTACATCTATTACTACCTGTCAGGTGGGGGATAGCATATATATGCATTTGCAGCCACCTACTTCAGGGTCAGATATGCACATCAGCACTGGCAGGTTACGTTTTATACCATGCTTCGTGACCACAGGACCTGTAACACACAACACAACCAGTTCAGACCACCCCTCCCACATCCAGGACACACACTTTGCTTCCCTGGGAACAGTGCCAAGATATGAAGGTGTTCACATACACCATTCCAGTCGTTAATGTCAGGTACATGTATATTGTGTGTGGGAACTACTCAGGCCTCTACAACATTACCCTACAGCCACTACAATTTGTGAGTCCATGTGCTATGGCAGGACCACTCACCACAGCCACAAGGGGGAATACATATTGCACCTGACCTCTGCAACATGGGTACTCACTGTTCCACACCAGAGGCAGACCACCATTGTTGATATCTGACCATACCCACCTTTCCCTGGACATCCATATCCCATCCCCACCCCCAGGCAAGGTTGTCACTGCAAACAAAGTGTATTTATCAAAAGCAGACTTTGCACTTGTGAAGACTGGGGTGGAAGACTTCAAAGGACCCATGCTGGGGGAGTATACAGGCCACTCTGCATAATCCTTGACAGTTGCATTCTATGAGCATGTGGAAGGTTTGCATTAATCATGCTATCCCAAATATACCCATGACTCCTCCACAACAAGACACCCTGTCAGGTGTACACCAGCCATATATGAGCTGTCCAACAGATGGAGTGAGCTAATACATTGCAGAGCAGTAGCCCACAGAGGGAGGACATCTCTGAACAGTACTGGCATGACACTTCAATCCCTCTTAATCATCATGACAACGTGTTGACAGTAAAATTGTCCAGACACTGCAGATAAGGCTCCCCTCAGTCTGTTATTGATGCCCACTTACTGTTAGAGGTCCTCACCAACCCTCTTCCAGCACACACTAACATGGATGTGGCATAGCAAATTCAACCCCTGGGATCTCCACTGTGTCCCTGCTTGATGGAGGCACAGCACACTAGCCTCAAATGGTGCCTTATGTGACCGTTACAGTGGCACAGTAGCCTACTGTACTGGGGATGCAGACGCCAAGCACACTCTGGCTAAGCTTTCATTCCCTAGGGCAAACAGCCTAGTATTGACCTCTACACCCATATGTTTAATTGTCAGATGCACAATATTTGTTGCTGATAGGCTGTTTGCAGGTCTTTATTGCCATAGCATTCCTTGTTTCTATGAACAACTTGTGTATCTGTGGAAGATGTTTGAATATGAGGGTGATCCACTATATCACTTATGTCTCTGTAGTCATTTGACTGTGTGCACTGGGCAGATTGCTGTAATGTGGTTGGTTCCTGGAATGACACGTACAAATACCAGATATGTGTGGCCAACTGCTAAACTGAGATATGGCCCAAGTGTGTGAGCATGCCCAGTTCAGCCTTTCCATGGCATGTTGTCTGACATATGTCTCATTTATCAAAGTGTGTGAGCATGCCCAGTGTGAGCTTTCCATATGTTGAACTCTGCAGTCCACCACATATGTGGATGAGTGTGAACTTCAACAATATCTCACATTTATGGTTGTGTGTTGGGTGTCATGTTGCATACTTACTGGCCAACTGCTTCGTGTCTGAACACAACAGGGATTATACTGTGCCTGCAGGGTTTGCATGGGATACTTTGCATACAGTTGTCAACATCCTTTCATACTGACCTAACACTGTAGTACCATACAGTGTACTGGTTCAGTACTTTCACTGTGGTGGACAGTATCCTGGGCTTTAGTCCTATCACTGCTTTAAATTTTCATAGTGAGCACAACAGACTGTTTAGGGGCCAGTTGTGCACATATGACCATGTTGCATTATGTTCAGATATGGACTACTTAAACCAGGCTTGTCCAACATTGGTAGTGTATTCCACAACATAGATGGACATTGGCAAACACTAGCGATGTGCCCTAGGCCATTTCTAATGCTAGTCAGAGAGTGTGTTTGTCCTTTGACACACATTGTAACTGGAGTTTGCCATGACATATGTCATGGTTAGTATACTGTGCCTCCGTCTACCTGTGACATAACAGTGATACCCAGGGTAAACCTACCATCTCCCATCCACTCATCAAGATTCCTCTTGAGGAGAGTCGATGGGTGACTCTCTGGCTAACCTGTACTGGGAGTTTACTCAAGAGTGGGGGTAGCTTCTGTGTTATGGATCATTCAGTACAGCTTGTCCTATGTATGTCAGTGCTGGGGTTCAGGTCTCTCATGTGCATAGCTCACTGCCATTCAGATCGTACAAGGTGCAGCATGGTCATTGATTCCAGCTTGGACATGGCTTTACACATCAGGCACAGCTTGCCTCTGGGCGGGCAGTATGGCAGTGTGTGGAGCTGCAGTTTGTTTAATCAGGCAACACATGGCATCTGTTCAAGTTCTTTGATACTCCTGGTGAGGTACTTTTGGGGTCTTTCCAGTTGATGGAGGCGTCTGCTGAGGTACATCCCACAGGGGCCATTGTAGTCAATTGTGACACTGATGAAGGATGGCTGCAGAGCCACAATAACCTCCCCTGATCTAGATCTCACTACCTTCATGATTAGGTGGGTATATGGTATGTTTCTGTAACCACTACAGCCACATGCTTGTCCAATGCAAGATATCTATCAACTTGTGTCCCCAGGTCTCTTATTACATCTTAAGTACTTAATGGGTTAACACCTATGTGGTAATTGGTGGGCACTTACTGTATATCCACTGGGGTTGACTATACACGTTTCTGCAACTAGCTTGCTGACATGGCTATGGCATCAGTTGTCTGTTTCTATGTGGCCCTTTTGTGGGATGCTTGTGTCAGCTGGAGGGTCAGATATGGTGTCCAGTTTGTAGTCCTCTGCAGACTTGTTGATACACAGTCCTTCCATGTTGGCCTGTACCTATGGGACATATATACCAAACAAGGGAGGTCCTAGGACCGAGCCTTGTGGGATGCCAGTTGTATCTGGTTTGTAGTCTGACATGGCTGCAGCATTTCTGACCATGTCAGTTCTGTCCTTGGTCTGGTTTGCAACCCCTCTACTGACATAGGGGTTTATATTTAAGTTGGTGAGCTTATCTATAATGAACACATGGGGTATTGTATGGAAGCCTTTTGCAAGGTCCAGCTAGGCTGTGTGGACCACATTCCCCTCATCAATGACCTTAATGACTGTTTCAAATGAGTCAAACATGTTTAAGGGGCAGGATCTGCACTTATGAAAGCCACACTGGGTAGGGTCCAGTGTCAGTAGGTCCCCAATATCTTTATGTCCGAGGTACATGCTGATCCTTTCCATAGCTTTGCAGACCAAGCTTGTCAGCATTCTGGGGTGGTAGTTTGCAGTATCCATTCAGGCAACACCTATGTGGAGAAGGACCACTGTTGTTGTACACTGCTCTTTGTGTACATATCCTGTGGTAAGGCTGACATTGAGCAGTAGTGTTATTTGGCATTCCATTCTTCTTGGAGTCCATGTTGGACTCAGCCCAGGGCACCATCTCATACCATTGATGCTGTGTGTTTTGCTTTGTAGATGCTGGCTGTTACCTCAGCATCTGCAATGTCAGGGGGCCAGCACTCTGCTGGGATAGATATTTGGCATTTTGGGGGGGGGGGGGTTGCACTGCACCTGTCAGGTTGGATGTTGGCAATGTGTGTGTGTGTGTGTGTGTGTTTGGTATGTTGTTTGTAATATTTGAGTGATTCAGAGCATATCTGTGAATTCCCAACAAGGTTCCTACCATCAGTTAAGAAAGCCTTGTGGTTATCCTTAGTGTCCTGTACAATTTGTATCTTCATAGGTTCATACTAGGCTATCCGCCCTAGGGCATTTCTAAGCCTAGCCAGAGTGTGTGTGGCTTTCGCCACCCCTTGCTATGTGAATATTATGGCCATTTATGATTTAATTTACTGTGCCTCTGTCTGGATGTAACACAGTGAAGACCCCCAGTGTACATCTACGATCATCCGTCCACTTGGCAAGATTCCTGTTGAAGAGAGTCAGTGAGGGGCTCTGCCTAACATGGAGTGGGATTCTGTTCCAGGGTGTAGGGAGCCTCTGGGTTATGTATCTGTCCCTCCAACACGTCCTATTTCATTATGTGTTGAGGTTGACATCTCTCACAGCTCTGATGGAATTGGGTTTTCTGGGATGGAGCATGTCCATTACTCCTGTGTTGGACATGGCCTTGTACAACAGGCATGCAACACCTCTGCATAGGCAGTATGTGACTGCATACAGCTGGGGTGTCTACAGCCAGGCAGCATATGACAAATATTTGAGACCCTTTATCCTCTTGGTGAGGTACCTTTGAGGTCTTTCTAACTGCTGCAGGTGTCGGGTAAGGTACATCCCAAATGAGGCATTGTACTAGATTATGGGTCTGATAAGAGAACAGTATAGGGGCACAATGACCTCTGTTGATGTAGATGTGAATCCTTTCATGATACGGTGTCCAATATAGACAGTCTTTCTAGCCACGTTGGCAATGTGAGTGTCACATGACAGGTTACTGTCCAATTGTGTCCCTAGGTCCCTGATTACTCCTTCCATACATAATGGATTACCACCTATGTGGTAATTTGTGAGTACCTTGTTTGGTATTTGGTGAGACATTCATACTGTCCAGTGTCTTCAGGACGGCTGAGTGGGGTTCCTGTGTGTGTGTGTGTGATCTGTAGCATGCTACAGACTGTACAGCAGTTTTGCCTACGGTTAGTTGCACATGGGTGGTCTCCGATGCTTTGTGCAATGTCAGTTACCTGGACATGTGGGTGTCTGTGCTGAATATGGATACTCCCCCTGCTTTTATGTTTTGGTCCAGGTTTTGGGGCCATAATGCATGATATTAGGTATAACCTGGTAGTGCTGGTGTGCTGTCAGGAGCCTTGCTGCAGGTTTCTGTCACTGCACGGACATCGATGTTCTCCATACTGGGGAGGGCCTCGGGAGCATGCATGTTGAGGTTTGCACGTCTGGCATTGGGCAGCATTATCCTTATGTTTCTTTCCACTTACGTTTTCTAGGGAGGTGGGTTAGTCTTTTCAGCCTTGCCTACGAAAGGCTCTATGGAGGTGGCAAGAGCCTTATCCAGTATCCAGACACCCAGGGGTAACAGGTGCAAGCCATCCCTGGCACAGCAGTGTGGCTTGTCAAACATGACATCCCAAGCAGACAGACATTGGATCCCCTTGGAATGACACCAGTAATTGTGCCACTTGTTAAAGCTGATCATTCTGTGTCTGTACTGTGGCATCATTCTTGGTGAGGGTAGGATGCTGCACACAGTCAGTGTCATACCGGCCTGGACTACATAATCGGAGAGCTCATCTATGTCTATTTTCATGTAGTCTGGGGAGATACATCTCAGGTCATTCACACCAGCATGGACGACTGCATCATATTTCTACTTGCTTTGGGGTGGCCTGCGTACTTGTGTTATGTGGCATATTGTAGCAGCCTACAGGCAGCTTACTGTACCCTTTCCCTTGTTCAGTCTGGTGAGCGGGACAGCAGTGTGTTTGACTATGGAGTCACCTATTACAACTGTATCAGGCATGTTGTTTCTCCTTCTGGCCTGTGACTGTTTGGCACACCAGCTTTGTGTACTATGTGTTGCATGTGCTATGTTTGGAGGTAGTGGTTGCTTGGGTGTCTGCTTTGGAGGCCTCTGTTGATGTAGTGTGTTTGTAATTAGAGCCTCCAGGAATGTTTTTCTGTGTTTATGTCTTTGGTTTGCAGTTGTGATAGGTCTATGTGAGACTGGGTTTGTGGTGTGTGTGGTTACCTTCTCCTCCTGTCTAATTTTGACAGTACTGAGTTGAGAGAGCTCAGCCTCCGGTTTGGATAAATGGTTGCATCTCTCACATATATTTGTATTTCTTGGGGGAAGGTGAGGGTTGTCTGTGTACATGGGGCAGGTGTAACATTGCCTCAAGATTCACAGATTCAACTTGTTGTAGCTGGCCTTAGTGGATTGTATGAGTGGACATATTTTATTGCCATACTACTGATCAGTGATTACTTCCCTTTTTATGTTTGCTCTATCATGTAGTAGCTTCCTCATTCTCTTGCATGGTTTGGTAATGGCTGGAGTCCACCATGCCAGATGCCTGTGTGTATGGCATTGTGTCTTGGTTTTATTTGGGATTGCATAATCCATGCATTCCTGGCAGTGTTCATGGAATGCCTGTATAACAGGTTCTGAGGTGTGGCCCATATTTTGCACCTGCACAGGGCCTTTAATGGATTCCACATCATTTTGGAGGAGTGCAACTTTTGCTTTACACATGTTTTTCACTGTGGTTTTCTGGCCAGGGACTGTGGTCAGGATGTGTATATCCGGTGTGATTACTCCATGGTCTGGTCTTACCAGTGAGGGATACACTTCTCATCTTGCCATCCAGTACCCATGTTGCTGATTATCACATCCAGAATGCTTACCCCTCTTGTGGGAGTGGTACATTGTTCCTGGGCATTTTGGTTTATGGATTCTAGGCACTTTTGTCCTACAGTGTTGGAGCTAGAATAATGCTCCCAATCTATGTTTGGGTATTTTCAGTCACCCAATATAATGTGGTTTGGAGGGCTTGATATATTCATGTATTCCAACATAGGCCAAGTGCAGTTCCTGGTGTTAGGATGGTAGTCTGTAGCAGGCTATAAACTGGGAGGCAGTTTTAGCCACTTACTTGACCATGGCTAGTCCATGCTGCTTCTTGTTGTGGTACCAACATGGGGGTGTGGTTATCCTTGACAATTATTGCTGGTCACCCTCCTTTTGTAGCTTGTTCCTTGTTTTGAGGCTGTACAGCACAGTATGAGGTGTAACCTGGTAGTGTTAGGGTGCTGTTGTGAGCCTTGACCCAGTTTTCTGTTACAGGACAGATATCAACATTCTCCATACTGGGGGAGTTTAGACTGCATTAGACTTCTAGCATTGGGTAGCATTACATCTAGGTTCTTATCCCTTGTGATACCTATGGAGGTGGGTTTGTGTTTTGAGCCTTACCTATTCAAGGCACGCTGTGGGTAACAACAGCCTTTGCCAGTATCCATACGGCCTGGACTGATAGGTGCATGCCACCCCAAGCAGGTGGAGCATCATGTCATGCTCAGCATGTCATCCCAGGCTGGCACACATTGGATCCCCTTTGACTAACTGCAATACTTCAGCCAATTATTGCAATTGATCATCTCATTGTCATATTGTGGCATCATGCTTGGCGAGGGTAGGATGTTAGTCAGGGTCATCAAGTTTGCATATACTACATGGTGTTACATTGCTTAACACATGGCATTCATGCCTCAGGTGGTGCTGCAGGGCTGCCTCTGTCGGATGCACATACTACACTCCCTGTACATGTTTGAGAGCAGGTTTTGTCATTTTAGGCATCCCTGTTATTATATGAGTGAGTCAGAGAGGGGTATCATTCCCAGGGTTGCCAAGGCCAGGGCATACTGGGCACACCTCCTTCTGCCTACTGGGGCAGGCTGAGGTTGTTCCTCCTCCGAGTCATGCTCTGCCTGTGATGGCCTTGGCAATGGTGGGGGGCTGTTTGGCCTGGCCCTATGCTGGTCCTGCTGCAGCTGTTTTTGCAAGATCATATTATGTAGCATAGCACATACCATGACAATTTGGGTACATGTAGTTGGTGAGTACTGCAAGGCTCCACCAGATGTGTCCAGACACCGGAACCGTGACTTGAGCAGTCTATTGCACCCACTACCTCAGAGTATTCTGCTATTTGCTGGAAGAGACGCATATTGCTGGCCAATACCTCATGGGCATTGGGGAAATATACATGATCACCGACATGTGCTGACATGGCATCCAGGAACTGGTGCAGTACCCTGGAAGCTGATGCCTGTGATATCCCCATCATATCACCAGTTGGTCTCTGGAAGGTACCTGTTGCTAGTATTCTTAGGCCAACACATACCTTGGTTTCCACTGGGATGGGTTCCCCTCTGTTGGTTTTGTGTGTGAGGCGTGGCCTGCACAGCTCGACAATTTTCTGCAGGAGGTCTCTGTCCACTCTATAGCGCTCCACTATCTCCAGCTCATGTAACCCGTGGTAGGTGACCCTGGGCCTGTACACTCTTCTCCGTCTCCTCACTGTGGGTTGTCTGGCACCATTTGCATTGTCACCACCCTCAGCAAGTAGCCTATGTCTCCTTATGACAGCTATGGCAGCCCCTAGCATTTCTGTTCTGAGTTCAGCTTTTTCAGTTTTCACTTCTAATAGCTTACTCTTGTCTTGCAGTGTCTCTTGAGAGAAACATCCTGCACTGCTGTTTGCAGAGTTTTAAGTGCTTGGCTGGGCTACTATTCTGCCTGTGTAATTGCCTGCTTCTAATTGTTTTCACCTGCTAGCTCCAGCAGTATTCCCTGCTAGCTTCCTACTAATTCTGTTGCTTTCTGTTTCCTCAGGAGGGAGCAATGCGCATACCAGCAGAAACACGCTCACAGTGTGCAAACATGCTTACACGGTTTAGAATCATCTTATTTGGGTTAAAATGCACACACACTAGCGCAAACAGTCTTACAAGTCTGCCAACAGGCTCCCACATGCTCAGTCTGCCTTACACGCGCGCACACTGCACTACTCGCGCCTCATGGCGCGCACACGTGCGCATGCATGCCCAGCAAGAAACTTTGGCGTAAGCAACACAGTACACCTTCCATTTCTTGACTTTCCCATGCTTATCTTGTGGCACTCCTCTTTCCATGATATGTGTCTGACATCTGTCATGTAACACTGACCTCCAATGAACTGCATTTCTTTCTGCCATTCCCCCCTGTGATGTCACCTATCTCCTACTCTGTTCCTCCCCCTTATGTAACTCCTACACTACTCAGAATGTGCTCATTTGCTATGTGACAGAGGAATTCAGTATCCTAACACTCATTTACAACAGATTGCCTACTAATGCTTAGTTACATGTCTTAGACTCAGCTTCCCCCCTTAGCAACCACTAAACGGTGGCCATGTTGCTTTTGGTCTGCTGGTCCCTGCATTGTAAATCCATGTATTGCATAAAACCCACATTTCTGGGTTTATAACCTTCATTTTTATGTTTTATATAGTGCAGCCCATTTGCGCGGGGCTGAAAAAAAATATTTATTTCTCATATTTGCATCGGGGTACCTTGCCAATGGCCACATATTTGGCCACTGGCATGCTGCCTGACACATATGCACCCTTTATTTGGAGCTGACCTGGCTCCATTGTGTTTTTTGCAGAAACGTACTCAGTTGTCAACTGAGTACATTTCTGCAGCTAAACGGCTCTTACATGGGCTGCTTTGGGCTTCCTGGATCACTAATCTACCTCATTTGCATGCCTTTCGGCTGCAAGTGAGGTGATTAGCATATCCACGCCCACTCCATGTAAGAGACGTTTTAGCTGGTCTCTTACACAGAATTTCGGGCTGTTCCTGGATTGCGAAGGCTGCATGGAGTCTTACACTACTCTTAGACTCCGTGCAAACCTTCGTGAATCCTGTCCAATGTATATAGCCATACTTCATGGCTCTATGATCCTTCTGTAACTACAATACTTCCCACTCCAATTTCATATCAATCTCTCATTTATTCTTTTTTATTTCCTTTCCTATTTTAATGTATCCCTTTCTTCCATTACCTCCATTCATATTGCTGAATGGTCTGAAAAACCTGTCACAACTGTATCACCATCTGCTACCAATACATTTTCCGATAATACAAAATAATCAAATTGAAATGCCCCTTCTATAAGTTCATTGACTTTTGTTCCACACAGTTAATGTACCACATTTCATCACTTCCTGAAATTTTTTTATATTTTCCCTTTTTTTTAAATCACAATTAAAGTCTCCTGCAATTATAATTTTCATGTTAACCACCACACAGTCTAATATTTGATGAAACAGATTTTTCTTTCCTTGCTAGTTATATATGCACCTGATGCTATAATTATATAAACATGTTCTCTCCACCTCACATCCACAACAGTTAACTTTCACATCCTTACCAACATCACATCTAGTATTTGTGTATATATTTTTAAGAAGAATTTTTATGAAACTACTGAGAGCATATACATGTTCCTACTGGGTAGATTTTAGAATATTTATGTCAGTATATATTTATGTTAATTTTGGAATTAGTATTTTTTAAGAATCATTCAGACTTTAAAACTGCATTTGTTAACAAGCAGAAGTTCTGTTAATTAATGTAATTAGCAAGTGCTGCAAATATCACATGACTAAATACTTTTAATATATAAAGGACAGAAAGCATTCATTTAATTCAACTTGATAAAGCCTGGTACAACCAGGCGAAAGCGCTTGTTTGGAGAGTTCTGTTGTCTGTTAAAATAAAGGATTTAACCTGCTATTGGAACTACGACTGTTGCTGTTCTTGAGTTACTTTGAAGTGCACTAGAGCCATTCATTTCGTAATTATACTGGCTAGCTGAACCACGCTGCTAATGAAATCTAACTAAATACTCATGCTATATATATCCTATCTTGCACATGCTCAATTGTGCGACTAGTATATACAGTTATCCCTCCTAACATAATGCCCATACACTTTACAGTATGTTTAATATTTTTCTTCTTGGGGAATCATTTGGCTCCTCAGCCTACTATCCATATCTAGTCTATCTGTGACTATAGAACAATTTGTTGCTATTAATACGCCTTGATGTAAAATCATGACTATTACCTGGCCTAGCTCCCTGCTCCTCACTTTTTGTGTTACATATATATTCACCAATTTAAATCTACCTCCTTGACAATATAATTACACAGTTACATAACTTCTCTCATTTTTTTTTAAACCTTGTCTAATTCAAATGTCCATCCTCCCTCTATTAAACTTGCTATTCCCCTCTTCCTGGTTTCATGATATTCTAATGTATATCCTTTCTTAATGACCATTGGCTGTTCTGCTTGAAATATAAGTACATGAGGTTATTCATCCTACCACAAGTTACATTCCAAGATAAAAATACACATCTTTTCTGGTTATGTCTGTCTACGTTTTTTTTAACTACTATACTCCCTTTGCACAACACTTGGTATACTTTCAAATAACTGATATTTAGCTTCCTTAATAGTTTAAGCTTACAACAAAATAAACAAACACTGCTTACATTACATCCCCCAAGGTACCATTCTTCCTTTAAAGGAAAACTCCAGTTCTCCTACAGTTTAACTCAACTCTTAAGTTGCTTTTCTCCATACAATATGGTTCCAGGATTGTGCAGGTACCAGAAACTGGCTTATACTTTATAAGACTTTGATTTTACTGCCCTTGAATCGAAGGAAGGGAAAGACCATCCACAAGTTTACGTTCTCACAAAATTTGCAGAGGAATTTGTCTACATCTGCATGACATACCACAAACAAATAGAAATCTGTAGTTTATCCTGTCAGGTACTGCTGACAATCGTATATCAGTAATTTAGTCCTGCTGATGTCAGGAGAACAACACCTGCTGTTTTTTTTTTTTGTTTTTTTTTTTTTAAAGACAAGTGTGAAACTGTTTTCCACTGTCTTTACTGCAACAGAAGATAACTTAAAACTCATTAACAGCTGCTTCCAATGTAGCCCTACCTCTCATAGCAAAACAGAACAATTAGGTCAGTGGTTTAAAGGCAGTTGTCACCTCTTTTGACAAATTTACATAAGCAGCATCACATTATTAAATTCTAAGTTTTAAACTTTAAATGTTTGACATTTACAATAATTTATATTTTAAGATGACTTAAAATGTAGTATCAAAGATGTCTGTGACATTCAGAGAAAAGTCAGAAAATATTGTTTCTTGTAAAGTATCATCACATTTACCATTTCATGACCCCCCCCTCCCCATCACGATAGGACAAAATTGCCCAAATAAGGACCTCTCTCTAGGAAGTGAGACAGGTGGCAACTCTGTCAACTAGATACAGTGATACTGCTTATAAGAATGCTCTTTATTGCTCCCTTGTGACATCCTTCCAGAGGAGGCTGCAAATCTGGTTCACAGTTCCTTGGGAAGAGATATCTTCCTTAGACTTTTTAGTCCATTGTTACACAAGTAGAGTGCATAAGAATTTTCTAACCCACAAAGGAAATGTAACAATTAACAGCAACCACAACATACAGTTCAATTTACTTTGGCTTGAATGTGCTACATGCCCTTTCATTAAAACATTAGGAAATTGTAATCTGAAGTACTTAGCTTTCTATATGAATGAAACTAAAAATATTTCTACTGCTGGCATTGGGGAACAGAATTACTTTCAAATCTTTTCTTTTCCAGTAGCAGCTGTCACTTATACATGGAACTGCAAGGATCCTTCAGAGCTGCAGCAGTTTTGACACTGGAGGGGAAAAGTGTGTGTGTGTGTGTGTGTTTGTGGTGGGAGGGAATGGGTACAGTCAATTCAAACTAGACTACAAAGTTACTTTGAACAAAGGCCCATCCCTCTCAACTGTCCCTGATTTTCAGGGATATCCCTGAATTTGTCTCAGTTTTTAGCTTTATCCCTCCTAAATCTGGTGACTTTTGAAGGAAAAGTGGTGAATTGCACTTAGTAAACAATGACAGTAATTAAGAGTTGCAAACCTCTTTCTTCAGAAAATGTACATTAGTTCACATTCTCTTATTCTGTCATTGTCTCAAGTTAACAGTACTAATGTTTAAAAGTGTCCCTGATTTTCTCTGGATTTGTCCCAGATTCTGTTGAAATTAGTCCCTGATTGGCTGACAGCTATGCAAAGGCCTGCAATTTAGCTACTTTCTGATTGAAGCTGTATAACTCTTGAGTATACTGTAAAATAAGCTGAGACGCACACAAATGAGGGCAATTCAAACAAAACCAGCAGTCCTGTTACAGATGATGTATAAGACAACAGTGACCGACACTAATCCTATTATGTTGATGGGAATACACCACTACTTCCTTATATCTAGCATGACTCAAAGTAGACAATGTGGATTATGGAAAAGTGAAAGGCTTGAAGAAAAACAAGATCATGTTGATAGGCCAAGCCCCACTGACAGCCATTTTGCAGAAAACATGTCATCATTCTATAAGAAGCAACCAGAGTGATTTTTGAGATATTAAAATAGCTCAGAAAACAAAGAGTGAAAAAAAAAGAAGTTTTGTCTTAGCATAACGTTCCATTTGTGTTGTCAGTCTTCACTGATCCTTGACTGTGGGCTCAGAATCGACTCAACCATTATTCCAGCTCGTGCCTTCCAAATCTTTCGAGCTAAGCTTTACCCACATTGCTCTTCATCAAATCACCTCAGATAAAGTTTGCAAAGGATAGTGACAGACCACAAACAATATATATTATTCATATCTGAGTCCACATTATACAAGCCAATCTTTGGTAAGATATGATCCACCAAGTGTTCTAAAGGTAGGGAGAAGGAGGGAGTTAATGTCAAGGATTAGTGAAGATCGACAACACAGATGGAATGTTATGGTAAGACATAACTTCTTTATCTGATGTTGTCAATCTTCACATAATCCTTGACTGTGGGACAGAGTCCCTAGCTACCTGAATCTTGGTAGGTCTCAGGGAAGAATATTCCTGAGCACCATCAAGCCAAACAATGCACGACCCCTGGACACCAGGTCCAGTTTGTAATGCGTAATGAAGGTATGAGGAGATGCCCAAGGTTGCTGCTACACAAATATCATCTAAAGAATCTTTGGTATGAAACACTGTTGATGCTGCTATAGCTCTAGTTGAATGTAGTCTTACAGATCCTGGTGGATGGATGCCTTTTTTTTTTTGTTGTAAACAAAGCTAATATTAGCCATGCTCGTGTAGTGCACCTTTATCCTTGTTTAATTCAAAATAGATTATCAACAGCATTAATATATTTTCCCCTCCTCCATTGGTGCTTCAGTGCTTTTATCTCAATTTGTGTGTGCTGTATTATTGCTATTTTCCCCACCCTCTTTCTTTCTCCCTTCAGCCATTTTTCATCACTTGGAATATTTAACTAGGTTACTTCTTCCAGTTTTATACAGTGGAAACTAAAATAGCTTCTACCCCTCTAAGTCTTTAACTTCTAATACACATTTTCTATAATGATCACTTGCAGTCTCCCAGCCTGTAGACATTTCTCAACAACATTACTTCATTATTTCCTGATGTTACTTGGGGTTTACATACTTCCTCCAAGAACATGAAGGCCCTCCAAAGCCCACTTCTTTTTTCAATTACTCACTTAAACATGCAGGCTTACTTAGGAAATGCAGAAATCTCTCAATAACAGTGCATTATTTTTAGAGAGTTTAATAACACACAAAACAAAAAGTTAAATAGTAACAGGACCATTTCACTGAATAAAGATATATTTCTACATACACAGATATACTGATTAACTTTTGAAATACTAGTAGTCCAATTATTATTAATTTATTGTTCTTCCTGTAGTCCACTGCAGCCAAAATTTATTCTGATGCTTTCTCATTTCCTGCTGTTTCTCCTCTAATTTTCTTTTAAAGACTAGGAAATGTTTTATATGCTTCCTGAATGCACTGTCTCTACATGTCACTGTATTCATTTCTGTTCTTGTGGCTATTACTGGGCTCACTTTGGTTCTCTTCCTGCTGACATTTACTCACTTCCAGAAAATCATTTTCTAAACCTAAAAGGGTCTTTGTTCTCCCAAGGAAAAAAATGTTTCCAAAGTTGACGGACATTAACAGTTTGAATTTCATTTTTTTTTTTTCAGTCCTAGGAATAAAATTATTTCTTTTCATTCTTGAGAAAGAAAAGCCATTATTTTCAAAGATTCTGTAGTTATCTATCTGCAAATCTTTCTTTACCCATTACCAAGAAAAAACAACTTTAAGATGGTAACTGTGACACTTTACTACGACTTCCTGAGTTTTGTTCCCTTGTTTTTATGGAAGTGGACACTATGTGCCATGTCAAGAATGTTTGATTCTGGTAGACCAGTCTAGTCGCTTAACAGTTTTCTCATCTTTGGCAGTTTCTGCTTTCTTTCCCTTCGAGAATATTTGAAAAGCAAGGGTTTTCTCCTTGCTCAGTCTTCCAGTTCAACCATCTTCTCAAGCACCTCTTCCTGGAATGCCTCTACCAATGATAGGCAATTACCTTGCTCCTTTTGTACTTCCTGAAGATTGTCTCTAGCTCCCTCATTCACATCTGGCATCTTCTATTAACTCCAATCTTTTGTCACTGGGTTTTTATCCAATCTGTCAGTGTACTACTCATTTTAAACACTTCTTTCAACATTGTCAATTTTTTTTGGTTTGTTAGCTCCATTTATTTCATTTTCTTGGTTGTTTCCTGCTATTGCTGCTAAGCTCTGCTCAGTTTCATATGTTGGGCAGCCAAGCTCTTATACAGTTTTATTCATAGTTCCTTACTCCTTTTTTTTGCTTATTCTTATTTCCTTTTGTTGACATTCAGCAATTTTAACAGACTTGTCTACATCTTTGGTAAAATAAGCACATAGTACTGGCAAATTTTAATTATTCAGGGCTGTGCACAATGAGAGACTCCAGACAGTTCCTATTTAGTTGGCACCATATTGGAAATTCTGGTATACATGGATTTGAGTGAACGGCAGATGGCCGATAGGAAAATGTTCGACAGCAGTTCTGCGAATGCACAGAATTGCGAACACAATGTAGCCAAAACACAATACCCCCCCCCCTTTGACCCATGGTAGCACTTGTTTAGGTGGTAGAGCGGTCGGAATTGTCAAATTTGGTGTTTTGTTCGACATTCAGACCATTCGGCTGTGGGAGATTCGACATTTATGGTCATTGTTATACCAGATCGAAGAAAGGACTTTCGCTCAAATGCATGTATTCCAGAAATCCTCCATGTCCAATATTTTTGAACCAGTCATTGGAATTTGGAGTAGTTGGTCCAAGGAGCTGGCATTAATGAAGTCCAGGAATCTTTGGCATATTTAATTGTGGTGGTGTAGATTTCAGAGTTAATAGAGGGACAGCTGAATAGGACAGTGACATGGTATTTAAAGCATCTACAGCCTGCTGCCTTCATAAAATGTCTGCTAACTAACTGTTACTAGTTTCAGCCTGCTTAGCTTTGTTTGAGGGATTAGTCTCTGTATACATTAGAATATTAACTGTGCTTTCAAGTAAACCTGTTAATTTAATGGTACCTGCAGCATTCTAATTTTCTAGGACGTACAATGTTTGTCTTATGTCATGTACAAATAGCCTTTACTTTCATACCCTGATACAGTGCTTTATATTGAGTATGTGCACTTCTCTGATAGTAGGAATTAAGGTAGTACACAAAACGAATTAAGACTGCTAGTGGTATGAGCTTCATTGGAGGCAGGCTAAAGTGTAATGGGGTGATCTGTTGTACACACATTGTGTTGTATACCTTGAAGGCACAGTTACAATGTCTTATAAATAAAAAAAAGTCTCATATACATTATTTGTATATATGAGCATTTCTTATACATTTATACTGACCACATTTTCTTTATGTCCTCTAACTGCTGGCCATAACAAAATGTCACATCAGCAGAGTACAAAATGGTTTAAATATTATGTTGGAGCAAGCAATGTTAATGAACTGCAGTGCATGTTTACTATAACATGATCGGTTGTGATACAAAGCTACATTTCATTTAAATGTGCAGGTCAGACGATATTTACAATAGACTAGTATTTATTTTTGCCACTGTTAGAGCCACTACTTTTAGACTGTGAGGATCCATTTTCTTTCAAATTTACAAGCATTTTAATATAAAATGTGGAAAGAAACATGAAACAGAGTACAAATCCAACAGCTTCTTTAATCCGGCTCCACACACTAAGCGCTTTCACCATACAAATGGCATCTTCTGCCATTTGTATGGTGAAAGCACTTAGTGTGTGGAGCCGGATTAAAGAAGCTGTTTGATTTGTACTCTGTTTCGTGTTTCCTTCCACATTTTACAAGTGACCTACCCATTGGGTAACTGTTTCGTTTTTACCAAGCATTTTAATATACTTATGGAAGATGGCAGCTCCCCATTTCAGCTTACCAGTTGCTTATTAGGGTGAGGGCATGAGTTTGAATTTATGGTAGTTAGACATCTCCTCATGGAGTATGCAAAGAAATAAAAATATTCTCCTTCATGAAACTTTGGTCTCAAGATATCTGACATGTCAGTGCAAGCAGATCTTTAATATTTCATAAGAATCACCTGATCAGCATGTCCTTCACATTCTAAATTATTTAATAATCAGTTCTCCTTAAAATGTTTATCACAAAAGAATCTGTATCGGTTTAAAGTACTTCCCAAATCTAGATGGCATGCTGTCAGTCTTCCTTCACACACAGTTAGTGAATTCAGTACATTATATAACCACACAATGTCACTGTGGCAGTGCTCTCTATACATTGGAAGACTGTACTTGTAATTTTCCCCTCTCTTTTTATAAATACAGTTGGGGGTCCTTTAAAAAATGGACATGTTATTTTTCAAAATAGTATTGTGACTCAGCATGTCACTGTACCAAAACCTTACTGTGCAACTTCAGGAGAAGGTGTAATGTATGGTACAAAAACTAACACGCTCTAATGAACTGTTCTCCAGAATGTTAAACTAAAAGGCCCACAGAAATACTTGAAAGTAGAAAATATCCAATGCAAAACTTTGTCCTGATAAAATTACAGAAGGATGCTGAATCCTGCTTGAGAGGATTCACCACCTATAATAGCTGACTTGCTATAATTTTAGGTAATGGCAGTTATAGTTCACTCACAAACATGTTTTAGTAAGCTATGATTTTTCCTTCCCCCTTGTTGAATGATTTACCTAGGTGTGATAATTTAAGACAATTTAATGAGTGGACACTCCAAATGTACACTTAACTAAATACATACCTAATATATGCATAGCTAGCTTAATTTACTTTTCATAATTTGGTATAATTCAGTACAAACACATTGTCTACATCATGCACACAATTAAATTATGCCATCTAATTCATCTTTTTATTCTAATTTGCCATATGCATATAAACATTTGCAACTCTAAGACACAGGACCAGATGCAGACATTCATTATGTTTAGACTTGAGCTGAACAAAGGTCAATATCTAAACAATATCTTTGTATTTTCATGTTTCAGGAATGTGAATATGTGCTTGACTGGAATTCTTGTTGCTGCACCTCTTTCCACACCAGCCTCTGCAAAGGCTATTACACCAAGGTCACCCCCTTACTGCTAATGCTGCATATTATACAGCAATTTTATAAGATATGCATGTATTTTAGATGGTTACTGTGCAATTGAGATGCTTATATTCTCCTTTTGTCATTCTGACTTCTGCAAGTAAGAACAATGTCTACATTCTGATGTCCATTTTACTGCGTTTTTGCCTATCTGGCCTGGGTTATGACTAAAAAGTGTCTCAAAATAGTTCTCTTATCCAGTTAGCAAAAGAACGAAAAAAAAAATAATAATAATAAATGGTTAAGAAGGGCATTACAAGGCAGTGGAAGACTTATCAAGTTTTGACAAAGAATGTAATACAAATAACAGATGAATTAGAAGAGAGAGTGATTTGGCTAAAAAAAAAAATCATGGAATAAAAATGTAGCACAATGGCTGCCATGGCATATGCATGAAGACACTTTATGCATTTGATAATTACACTCAGGGCTCATACAGTTGCTCTCTGCATTTGTCCCACTGTCAGCAGCAGACTGAAGGATATGAAATTGCAGAAGTTACTTGCCTGCTATCAATGATTAAGTTTATGGAAACAGTTGCTTTTTAACTATTATAGCTGTTGTGCTTGTTAGATTTATAAAAGATAAAGGTGTCATTCGGAGCACCAAGATGACTAACATCCAATGTTAAAACTGATTTTAAAAATAACTTCTTTACACAGTATGAGTATGTTTAGAAAAAAAATATCTGAGGCACTCAACCGCATTGCCTTTGGGGGATATTCACTGACTGTTAGTGCCATTGAACAGTCCTACTTGCTGCTCAACTGTTTTTTTTTTTTTTTTTTTTGTCCTGGCTGCATACACATCTACATTATAGCTATGTATAATATTGTAGATGGAGATTGTTGTATTATCTTGATTTTATGTTATGTATATTTGAAAATTGCAATAAAATGTTTAAAATAAACTCTTGTTGTAAGTGGCACTATGTGATAGCATTAGCCATGTCTTAATTTCCCCAATCGTATAAAAAATGAAGATGTCATTAGAGAAACCCTACTGAGAACCTACTTAGTATATGATTGGGGAAATTAAGACATGGCTAATGCTATCACATAGTGCCACTTACATATACTGTGATACTGCAGTGGTGGTGCTGCGGTAGCATTGTCGCCTCATAGCAAGACGTTGTCCCGTTTGATTCTCAGCTAGAGCGCCTTCTGTGTGGAAGCATACGTGAATGGGGCATGCCTTCATTGAAGGTTGTGCATCGGGGCTGGTAACCCGGTATGTAAAAATCCACTACCAATCATTAGCGAACTGGAGTTCCACTGTAGCGATCCCTAACTGGGAAAAGCCGAAAGACACAAACATTGTTTATATACTGTATGGTTGAGTGTGGTCACTTGGACAAATGTGTTGTGACTGCACTGTTTCCTTTCTGCTTAATTCTTATCAGGGCATGGGAAACTCAATTGCTACAAGCACACAAAAGTTTTAAGTTAAGAGAAACTTGCTCTTCTCTTGTAAATGACAAGTGATTTTTTAAACACCATTTAATAACAGTTACGACAGCTGGAACTGATGTGTGTTGGCCTTTTCCTTTAGAACCAACCCAGGCAGGTTCTGGATATTTCTAAACTACTGTATGCAGGGCGAGAACTCATAACTCATTAGTAAAAATCTAAATCTTTTCTGCTATTCCTTTAGCAAAGTCTGTAAGTTCACATTTTACTTTAATTTCCACTTCCCATACCCATACTGGACTCACCCCTAGAGAATGAAGAAGAATCTTTATGCAGTACCAGCAGGAACCACTTAAGTTCCGCGGTCCATCCAGTAGCCATGCCCTTCCTTCTATCCACTGGCCAAAAAATGGGTTTAATGGCGACTATGACACTGGTAGCATTTTTAAAGGAGAATTTTGTTTTTCTTTTATGGCTACCATCTTTTGTAGATTTACTGCAAGAGGAGTAAAAAAAAATTAAGTAACACATTCATTTGGGCCTAGAATTCATAAAAAATTTTTTGCCTGTCACCATATCACAAACAGTGTTCCTTCTATGCCTTCACTCCTGCACCTCTCTAAGTGTTTTGACCTTATACAGTCACTACAATACAACTCACATCAATGTACTCTGGACTTGCTTATTAATTCCACTGTTGCATGGTGGTACAGTGGTTAGTGCTGCTGACTCACAGCTCTGAGATTTGAAGTCTGATCCTGACTTCCCATTCAGTGCATGTGTGTGGACTACATATTATCCCAGTGCCTGCCTGTTTTTATCCAGGAATTTTGTTTTCCTTCTTTCTCCAAGTCTTGTGCTCAATGCTAGGGTATGCAAACCAAAAACAACTGTGCTTTACATTTTTCATATATCCTTCTAGTTTAGGATTACAGCTGAAAATGGTCTACACTGATTGCTTTACTTGTCTGCTTAACATAATACATGATCCTACTTTTAGAGCATCTTAAATTATATTTACTACTGATTTCTAAATATTCATTATATACCTTTGAAACTGGCAATCTACTTTGCCTGGGTCATTTTTTTTTTGTTTTGCATTCTGAGCTTGCATTTAATTCTACATTCATTACTAAAAATTCCGTTGTGCTGTTTCTCTCTACAAATCCAGTGTGATATGCTACATGCATTCTGTCATGAACATGTATATTAATTTCATAAAATGTTCTGCTTGGCTATAGTTTTGTACGTTTCCACAACATTTCGCAAGAACATGGTAGTCTGAGTTCAAAAGTTCTTGCTGGTATGTTTAGTGTTAAGTATTCATCATTTTCTTTTTTCTTTTGCAACTAAGGCACCAGCATTGCAACCTCATCGTGCAAAGTGCTCTGATAGGGGCAATTATACTTGTGTGGTTGAAACCAAGCATGGCACTATTATCCACAGTTACCTTGTGGATATCGATGGTAAGCTTCTGTAGCAGTACATTCTTAACTTAAGAATGCATACCTTTAACCAAGTGATTCCGATTACAATTCCAGATACGCTGTGTGAAAAATAAATAGCTTTGTTTTGCATGTATGTTCATTTGAGATGGCTCTTGGATTGTAGGTGGCATCTCATGTGAAGGCAGCCAAAGCTGTGTATGTATCATTTGCCTCCTGGTGACAGTGTTGAGTTTGCTGCATGGTCATGAGATGAGTGCACTGTGGTGGAGGGGGACTTTGCATATTTAGTGCCCAATCAGAATGAGCTGTGCACTTAAGAGCAGACTTCATGAAATGTACCATTTCAAATGGCAGTAGTGGGTTCCTTACAGTGTGGGCAGGACAAGAACCCACCACAGCAGTCCAGGTGCTCGCCACCTGGCAACTTTACAAAGTATCATAATACTGCCTTTACATGGTGCAATGATACTAGGTGGCTTACGCACAAATACATTAAGACTTGTGATTCTGGTGACATGGACTCGGCTTTACCATGAAGTCTGGCACAGTAACATCAACTCACTTGGAGTTTACTTCAGTCATGTACTGGCTGGTGGCATTCTGTCCTGGAGTTTGATAGAACAGTGACAGCATGCTTTATTAGGAAAGCAAAAGTGAGAGATTTTGCAAGAATGTACAGTTCAAAAGAGTGAATTTTCAAGGAAGGAGGTTTGATAAAGTAGCATGTGCACCTTGCTGGTGAAGGGCATGGGAGAGTTATGCACAGGACATCCTGCAATGCTGTCACAAACGGAGATGGCGAGAACTAATCTCAGTGTGATGTCAGGACAGATGCTGCTGTCCTGGTGTGCACAGAGCTGAGTTTATTGAGGTCTGTCTGGTTGAGATAAACAGAATGCAGCTGCTGTGTAACAGTAAAGGGAGAAGAACTACACTGACAAAAAGCGGGAGACAGAGACCCATTCTTTTCCATAGCAGTGGAGAGCTGCTCAGTCAATGACATTCTACTTTAAATAAAGATTAGGAGTTTAAGTGATTTTATCTCTTCAGTTGGAACATCAGACAAGGACTTGATGGTCATTGGGGCACATCAAGGTTGCAGAACATCAGTATTACATGTGTATTGTATACTATGCATGCAGTTCTAGTATGTCCCCATACTGTTGTCTTACAACACCCGGAGCACACAGTATTCATTGGAAGAGGACCAAATCATGTATGTCATTTTACTCTTGGGTGTCCTTTTATTTAGGCATTTGCTTATGAAGCACTAAAGTTTGAATGGTATGCAGTGACTTGAATTACCACCATTTATCTGTCATCTGCCAGCTTTGCTAAATGTGCACAATTCATGTTTCTGTGCCAGTCCAACTAGCTCTCTGAGTGGGCTTTTGGCAAGTGTCCTTTCTTGGGACAACAGAGACACTGTTTTACTCCTACTTAAGATGAAACAGTACTTATCTTTTGTCTTATGTTACGTTATTTAGTTAGACTTGAAGTGTGAACTCTCAACCTCCCCATAAATGAAAACTGCCTGCACTTCATGATCTTGGGTAACCTAGGAAATGTATTTTAATTTACCATTCTCAATCAGCATGGTTTAACTAAAAGGTGCTAAGAAATTTTTAGATCACCCAACACACTAGTCTGAAGGAATCTGACATTAAGTACATTTTTCCAGATGTTCTGCTGAAGACCAGCCACTTTGATATATGTGCATGTCTCTGATTTGCTGAACAGCCACAGTGCATGCTTTTCTTCCTCTCTCGCTCGCCTACCTTTTACCCACAGCACTAAATACATTTTATTGCCAGATGGGTCTGTGTCACTTACCAGTCCTTGAGATACAAAGCATCAAAGCATTGTCCAGAAGCTCATTTTTTTTTAAAAATATACTCTGTCAAGAATTAATCTCAAGACTAAGAGCATCAGTTGCAATATTAACAATCAGATAAGTGATGAAAGTACAGTTTCTGGTATAATTTCTGTCTGGTTTTGGAGGCGGAGTTTAGAAATATATTGTCTTGGTATCAAAACTGATAGCTTTCTATTCTTGTTGATTTGCTTAACTGAGACTTTAGTGCTGTTTTTTCTTGGATATGCTAATGAGGGAGGGGAATACTGCATCTCAGCCAATCAGTTTACTAGACTAAGAAGCCTGTTTGCCTGACAAATTAAAGTTTCTTCCTTCTCAAAGAACAATCTCCAGCCAGGCCAATCCTGCATGCTGACTTACCTTTCAACACAACCACCTTGACTGGTACAGATGTGGATTTCTACTGCAAGTTTACAGTGATGCTCAGCCCCATAGTTTGTGGTTCAAGCACACTGAGGTGAATGGTAGCTGGTACAGACCTGAAGGGGATCCTTGTGTCCAGGTATTGAAGGCAAGAGTTTTTTACTGCCTTTTTCTTACTTATTACAGTCACAAGAGACAAAAAAGTTTAAGAAAGGATATTGATATGTACTATGTTTGCAGCACTCTAACCCCTCTTTGTTCTGACTTTTGTACTCCAGTGGGTAATCTGGGACATTGACTTACCTAGTCTCTCAATTATAAAGTGACTGGACTATAAAGTTTTCCTCTAAGAATGCAGTTCTGATACAGAAGTTGGAATGCATCAATTTTGTACATAACCCATTTGAGTAGGTAGCTACAGGTTAGTACCACATTTGATTATGCACAACTGGTGGATCTGATCAGAAACATTTCGAGAGAGAAACGGCATAACTGCATTTGTGATTTGCTATCCACTACCAATTGTAGTTATTTACCATGGTTGACAGAGTTACTCTCCTTCTCTATGAATAAACTCTAATGGTATTACATGAGCACTGTATGTGGGATGTTGCCAGATAGGTTTTCAGTCCAGTTATTGACACAACTGGTTTGAGGTACAGAAGAATGATACTTGAACCTGTTAAAGATGGGTTGCAGAGCTAACTATGGGTGATGTAGCAGTTTGGAAAGTATGCAAATAGAAAAATAGCACAAAACCTTGTCATATGGAAGCCATGTCTCCAAGGGCTACCTTTATCAGACATGTATACCCAGAGCTGAATGGCTACTGTCAGTGATCTATAACAATAAGCTAAGATGCTACTCTGATTTCTGTGAATTAAGAGTTGAGCAAATGTTTCACCATTTGCATGCAAGACATGGAAAACTTAACAATGGTGTTTAATAAAAACATTTCATTCATTTTTCTCCAGGATTCTTGGATGGTGATAATGTTTATACACTGAAGGAGAATGTAGATATGCTTGAAAGAATAAAAGATTTTAGAAAAAGAGAGGGGGGTTCCCTTCTGAATTCCTGAAGGAGAAAAATTCCAGCTTAAAATGTTTTAACTACATTTTTGGCCTTCTTTCTTCACAGACTACATACAGACCTTTACAGTTCTGACTGGAAGTGCTTTACCTTTGAAATGTTTCACATGAAGAGGAATGTGAGCACACCTGCTTAGCTGGTAACTCCACTGACCGCTCCTACCAATTAGCTTGGCTTACAGTCCCTTTCAGGTTTGTAGGACATTGTGGCTTGATTAAATTACATGACCTGAATTTTTTTTTGGGTGGTGGTGGGGGTTGTCATTTACTCTCTGCTCTGTGCATCAGAATTTCTGCATTAAGTGTTACTTTTTTTATATTTATATAGCTGCTGCATTATGACAGACGAATTCTTGCTCAAGTCGAAGCCTGATTTAGCAAGACATTCAACAACATGCTACATATGCAGTAGAGTTGGAAATCTAGTTTTTGAATGTCAAGTACTGATACAGTGGGGAATCATACTTCTCCAGCCACATACTGCAAGAAATCTGGACAAAGCTTAAAATAATGGGGGGGGGGGGGGGGGCAAAAACTGGGACAGATTTTAAAGACTGCTCTCATAAACTTATAAAATTGCTAGAATAACAGGATTTGTGTTAGCATCCATTTTCTGAAGGATATGAACTCGGAAACTCAAATGTGTCATTATTTAGTGACTTCAGTCCTCAGTGATTTGCCAGAAAACCACAACTTTTATGAGGAACAGAATAAAAATATAAGGCAAAAATCTGGAGACAACTATGTAAATATGGACAATTAAGCGGTATGGTGGGAATATTGAATCCTTGTTGCAGCACTCAAGACCACCACTTTGTTAAATGTGCAGATAAGGTAGCCTAACAACACTATCTGCATTTTATTCCAGAATGAAAATCTAAAGTATTACAGTGCAACCTGCCAAATTGGATAACTGAAATTTCAGCTTTGTATATTTTCCACTTTTTTGCCATTAACCCCCCCCCCCCCAAGGGATGCAGGAAAGTACAGTTGTGTACACTTACCAAAAATGTAGATGTTCGAGTGTATTCACTGCTGCAGCCATTACATTTGGGTAATCTGCTGGCAGGTTGCCCTCAGTCGGCCTGATTAACAAAGTCTTGGGTCCTGGTTCAGTTGCTGTGTCTTCTTCCATGACGTCAGGTCATCAGGGGTATAAAACATGGAGCCAACACCATTACATCAGTTTTTCTTGCCCCAGATGTCAGGTGCCCCCCAAATGGGGAACAAATAAAATTAAAAACGCAAAAATATACCGCCAACCAAAAGCAAATACACCAAAAAGGCTTTTAAGCATAGTAAAAGAAAGTAGAGGTATTGTAAGAGAAAAACAGGGCTGGAGGGAGGGTAACCAGGACTACAACAGTGAATACACTCGAACATCTACATTTATGGTAAATGTACACAACTGTACTATGTTCTTCGTGTTTCACTGTTGCAGTCATTACATTTGGGTAGATTCCCATGGTTGGGAGGATGGATTTATACAGCATTAGGACCAGCTATAAGGCCCTACAAGACAGCAGTGGCAAAACCAGCTCTGGATTTAGAGAAAATTGGTAAATGATAATGCTTGGTGAAAGTATGAACTGAACACCAGGTAGCAGCTTCTAGAACAGGGGTGTCCAACCTTTTCAGTTGCAAGGGCCGCATTGAGTCAACAGAATTGGTCTGGGGGCCGCATGTAAAATATATCATGTAGACAGCAAGTTAGGACCAAAAAAAAAAGATCTCTCACGTTGAAGAGCAAAAAAAAAAAAAAAAGGTCTTTAATACAGAAAGTGTCTCTATATTTTGTGGTTTTTGACAATAGAGGCAAAGATAAGCAAAGAAAATATCCTACAAAATAAATACATTACTCACCACTGACATTCACCAAGTAATTACAAAGGGAGTAATTAATCCCAAAACTTGAATATTGCCTTCCCTTAACAGTCTTCTGTTCAGCCCTAAACAAGATATGTAGAATGATGTTGTGACGTCTTAGAAACCCTGAATTTCAGCTGCATTCCACTTTGATATATAAATTATTATATTTAAACTAATGTCCACAATATGGAAAAAAGAAACTCTGAATCAACTTATAACCATCCCTTGAAGTGAAAATGAGGCTGTGTCACTTTCCCAGCCCTGATCTATTTTATCTGCTAATAAAAATGTCTCCTTTTATAACTCCCATCCATGCTGAAATTACAATAATCCTGCAAATTGTGTTCACTTGTATATATCGAGGTACACAATTTTGCCACTCGTACTTCCATCTAGCATGCAAATAATGTTTACATAACATTGCAAAGTAACAATATCAATCCTTTTCATATTCACTGTTATTTTAACTGCATATCTTCACTTAATGTTATACTGTTGTGTTTTTCACTAACATTTTATCTTTTTCTCAGTTAATTAAAACTTTCAACTGTGCACCAATAATTTTACTTACTCTGCAAACACCCCCAGCTTTTGATAAGGTTAGGTCAGTTTATCTTACTAAGTAGGCACTTTTTTCATTATTTCTTGTATACAAATTATTCTGTATCTTATTATGGAATCATACAGCTCATTAAATTCCTAGATTTTTTTAGCTCTGTTCTTCAGCTGTGCAACACAAGCATCTATACTAGTTCTATAAATCATAGTGCAGTGCTTTGCTGATAGAAGTGTCTACCTACCATCAATGATGTCCTCACTGTGAACCTGAAAGAAAGCTGTAGGTAGGGCGGATTTAGCTTATGATCGCTGGGTTAGCTCTTTATATTCACCTGCTATACAAATGGTCATTAAGAAGGCTATGTGTGTCTAGATTAGATCCATGATTATCAGCTCTAACATTTTTATTTGCAGACACAACAATAAATTATTTCTTTCTGTAGTTATTTATTTGGTAAACAGGTAGGTGGTGGATAAAATTACCCTTTTCACACGCAACCCAGTCTCCAATGAAGTAGTAGTAAAAAGATTAAAAAAAAAAAACAATATATACAAAGAGAAACTAATTTACATAAATAGATACCAGAAGCTTGCAGACCATTAAGTCAAAGTATTTGGCCCTGGAGTGTAATGGGGTTAGCCAGTAAAGCACATGTGTTTGTAACATCATATTTACACATAGACTAACACTAACACTTCAATGATATTTACAGCAGAGCATATGTAAGATCATTAGCTTCCTGTTTCTAATTATTAATCACAGTTTTATTCAGTTGTACAAGATTAAGTTTTGTTCTTATGCATTGTTATTCAATATTCTGAATGCAGATACAACTGATATTATTAAGTAAGTATTGTTTCAATTTAACTTTGAAGCCTTTCAGTGTTGTTGTTTCCTTACCCCACTTAGAGGATGATTCCATGTGCTGTGCTCTGGTTAAAGAATTCTCTTTCACCTGTGGTTAATTAAAAGAGTGGCCTGACCAAAGTAAAGTCATATTGTGACTACCCCTTGTTGAATTTTATTTCTTCCCTAATATTGTTCCTTTTGGGGTTGCATTTTGGTGCTAAATAACCATGTAGCGGCCCATTTCTATACTGTCTGCTGCAGAAAATGTTTTAAATTTAGTGTCACAATGTGGCTGTGTGCATCAGACAGGAGTGTAAGTTTCCACATTTTAGTTTCAGCTTTTTTTTAGTTTGTGTGTGTTAAGCTGGAATTAACTGTTACCAGAGGTAGATCATATTCAGCTTTGTGGATAAGAGTGTTTCTAAGGCCCAACATAGACTTAAAAAATAGATGACAGTTTGTAAGATAGTTTTAGGTGTGCAAGGATTTTAATGACTACAGTAAAGATTACTACAACATACTTAGCTTACCTGGTGTCTGTGTAAAAATGACAAATCCCTCTCTCTCTCTCTCTCTCGCTCTCTCTCAGCTTTTCTTCGGCGCAATGGTCTCGTCTTCCTTCAGCTCTTCTTTGCCGCGAATACATCTACCGGCGCGAAAACGAACGGAAGGGTATTTTTCGCGCATACGCACAACAGCTACAGGACACAAGTCAGCTCTTCCTTGCCGCAAATACATCTATCGGCGCGAAAAGTAATGGGAGGGTGCTTTGGCACATGCGCACACCAGGGAAAGGTCGCAAGCATTTAAAAAAAAACGGAAAAAAAGTAAAACTTTAATTTAAGGGTTGCGGGCCGCATGGAAGAGGTCTGAGGGCCGCATGCGGCCCGCGGGCTGGACACTACTGTTCTAGAATATCCCTGGTAGGAACACCTCTGAGAAAAGCTGCAGAAGTAGATGCAGCCCTGGTGGAATGAGATCTGATCCCCTGGGGGTAGGTTTTCCATGGTGCTTACAGCAGGAATTAATGAATGGCTTATCCATTTAGAAATGGTTTGTTTTGAAATAGCCTTCCCCTCTGCTCCAGCAGCAAATGCCACTAGCAATTGTTCAGATTTTCTTAGAAATTTATTTCTGTCCAAGTAGAATCTAAGTTGTCTGTGCACGTCCAAGGAATGCAGAATCCATCCCCCTTTATGTGGATTGGGACAGAAGGTTGGCAAATGAATGGACTGGTTAAGAGCCACACTGGAAACCACCTTGGGCATGAAGGATGGATTGGTCCTCAGAGATACCCTGTGCGCATGAAAAATAATGAAAGGCTCCACTGCCAAAAAGGGCTTGTAATTCAGATATCCTTTCAGCTGAAGAGATTGCTAATAGGAAGGCTGCCAGAAAGAAATGTTAAATCTCCAGTAGCAGCTGGCTCGAAAGGTGGTAAAATCAGCTTCTCCAAAACAAAGTTAAGGTCCCAGGGCAGGGGTTGGAGCTCTCCTGGGTGGTCTCAAGTTCTTAACCCCTCTGAGATGCTGCTTGAGCAGGGGATGAGAAAAGAGGGGTGGTTCTGTGTTATAGTGAGCTGAAATAGCTGAAGCGTGGATTTTAATAGAGGAAAAAGACAGGGCCTTGTGAAGCATCTCAGTTAAGTAAGGAGGGAGAGTGAGTTTCTCCAATACAAAGTTAAGGTCCCAGGCAGGGGTTGGAGCTCTCCTGAGTGGTCTCAAGTTTTTTCCCCTCTGTGATGCTGCTTTAGCAGAGGATGAGAGAAGGGGGGGGGGTTCTGTGTTGTAATGACCTGAAATGGCTGAGGCATGTATTTTTATGGAAGAAAAAGACAGGGCCTTGTGAAGCATCTCAGTTAAGTATTGCAAAATCTGAGGTAAATTGGGCACTGCTGTGCTTATCCCATGAGATTGATTCCAGGCACAGAATCTTTTCCATTTGCCAGCATAAGATTTTCTAGTACTAGGACTTCTCGCCTCCAAGATGACATCTATCACAGGTTTGCTGAGGGATGCTAAGGGTGAATTTAAGTGATTAGCCAAGCTGCAAGGTTCAATGTTGTGAGCGGAGGGTGCAGAATTTGGTTCTCCTGCTAAGACAGCAAGGAAGGTGTCTGAGGCAGGTGCCATGGAGATATTTGTGACACACTGCACAGGAGTGGGTACCAGTGTTGGTATAGCCAGTCTGGAGCAATCAAAATCATTTTTGGTTTGTCCTGCTTGACTTTTAGCAGAACTTTGGAGAGCAGAGGCAGAGGGGAAAGGGGTAGACTAGCTGAAGGACAGAACATCCACTTTCCAGGCTTTTTTGTGAAGAGTCCTTGTGCAAAATTTGTCCAACTGGTAGCTCTGGGGGGGAGGCAAATAGAGCTATGTCTGGGCTCCCCCATTTGCTTGTCAACATGTTGAAAATCCATGGTTCCAGTTTCCACTTGTGTGGGTCCATGAGATTTCTGCTTAGTCCGTCTGCCACTGTATTCAGTTTTCCTGGCAGGAATTGAGCCTCTAGTTACACATGGTAGCTCAAGGCTGTGCTCCACAATGCTATGGCTAGTCTGCAGAGAGGGTAGGAATGTGGACCCCCCTGCTTGTTTATGTACCACATAACCATGGTGTTGCCCGTCTTTACCATTAGTTGTCCTGTATGAATGTAGTCCTTGAAGGTTGTCAGAGCATTCTGTACAGCTAACATTTCTTTTTGATTGATATGTAGGTGCATTTAATTTGGGTTCAATTTGCCCTGAATGCACTTCCCTGCCAGGTGAGCCCCCATGCATAGTCTGATGCGTCTGTAGTTAGGGTTTGGGTGGCAGGGGGTAGTGTGAATGGCAGTCCCTTGTTTTGGTGGCATGCCTCTGCCCACCATAGGAACTCCAGGCATAGGCAAGGTATGATAGGAATCATTGTTTCCAGGCTGTGACAATGTTGACTCCATAGACTTTTTTAAGTACCACTGAAGATTCCTCATATGCAGTCTTGCACATGGAATTAGAAGAATGCAGGAGGCCATGAACCCTAAGGCTTGCAGTATTTGTCTTGCAGATAGCAGGGTTTTTGTGGCCACTTGTTTGAAGTAAGTTACCAAATGAATTTGCTTTTCTGGCACAAGGAAAGCCATCTGGGCAGCTGTATTCAAGCTTGCACCCAGGAATGTAATCTGTTGAGAGGGTACCAGTTGTGATTTCTTTTCATTTATGGTGTACCCCAGACAAGTCAGAACCCCTTTTACAAACGCCTGATGATTTTGAAGTATGGCCTGGTTTTCTGCCTGAATTAGACAATCGTCCAGGTATGGATATATTTGAATATTTCTTTGCCTGCAAAATGCAATTAATGGAGCCAGGCACTTTGTGAATACCCTGGGCGCAGTAGACAAGCCAAAGGGCAGTGCAGTGAACTGATAGTACAAGTATGCACTATTTTTTCAGCTATGTTAGGAACCTGGGTGGAAACTCCCAGATATGCTCAGAATTAGTCCAAAATGATACAAAAATCACTGAACCCATAGACATTGCCAACATACTGGCAGACAGGTTCAGTGCAAACTTCACCACCCCCCTCTCCCCCCCTAAAGGAGAGAACTATCCCAGCGGAGTGTAGCCTCCCAGACATCTCAAATGCGCAGGTGAAAGCTGCTCTCTCTAAAGCTAAAAACACAGCATCAATGGGACCGGATGGTGTCCCCGGCTGTGTGCTACACGAGCTAAATGAGGAATTAAACCCGCACATAAGGCAGCTGTTTAATCTCAGCCTTACCACAGGATACGTGCCCAAGGAGTGGCGTACGGCAACTGTGGTCCCACTCCACAAAGGCGGTGCCTCTACGGACCCTGGTAATTACCGCCCCATAAGCTTAACAAGTCTAGTCTGCAAAGCTATGGAGAGGATCATAGTGGAGCTCATAAACAAAGATATAGGGGACTTGCAGACATTGGACCCGACCCAGTTTGGCTTTGTCAAGGGCAGATCATGCCTTTTGAACTTGGTCGACTTCTTCGAAACAGTCACCAAGGCCATTGATGAGGGAAAGGCAGTCCATACAGCCTACCTTAACCTTGCAAAGGCTTTCGACACAATACCCCACTCGTGTATTGTAGAAAAACTTACCAGCTTAAATGTAAACCCATATGTCACAAGATGGGTTGCAAACTGGCTTAAGGACAGAACCCACAGGGTTAGAGTTGCTGGCGCTATGTCAGACTCCAAGCCGGTCACAAGTGGTGTCCCACAGGGCTCGGTCCTTGGCCCCCTATTGTTCGGCATCTACTTCTCAGAAGTACAGGCCAACATGGGAGGACTTTGGCTGACAAAGTTTGCAGACGACTGCAAACTGGGCGCCATAGTGGAAAGTGCATCGGACACGGATATCCTTCAGAAGGGACTCACGGAAACAGATAGCTGGTGCCAGAGCCATGGCCTGAAGTTAAACGCCAAAAATGTATAGTCATACCCTTGGGAAAAACAAGGTAACCCCAAGCTACCATATAGGTGGCAATCCACTAAGCACAGAAGAGGTTATCAGGGACCTGGGGACCCAGGTTGACAGTGGCCTTTCTTTTGACACACACGTTGCTAAAGTGGTTAGAAAGACCTTCTACATTGCCCACCTGATCATGAAGGGATTCACATCCAGATCTAGTGAGGTCATTGTTCCCCTGTACTCTTCACTTATCAGACCAATGATCCAGTACAATGCCCCATTCGGGATGTATCTCACCTGACATCTGCAGCAATTGGAGAGACCCCAAAAGTTCCTCACCAAAAGGATAAAGGGACTCCAAAATCTGTCATATGCTGCCAGATTGAAGAAACTCTAGCTCTATTCAGTCGCATACCGTCTGCTCAGAGATGACATGTGCCTGACATACAAGGCCATGTCCAACCCGGAATTAATGGACATGCTCCACCTCAAAAAATCCAAATCCAACAAAACCACTAGAGCAAGCAACTTAAACCTTAGCACGGATATAAATAGGACGTGCTGGAGGGATAGATTTATCACTCAGAGACTCCCTATGCTGTGGAATAAAATCCCGGTCCATGTGAGGCAGAGCACCTCGCTGGCTCTGTTCAAGAGAAATCTTGACCTGTGGATGGGAGATCGTAGGTTTACCCCGGGAATCATCTCTGTGTCACTGCTGGACAGAGGCACAACAAACTAATGGGTACAGTATTTTTTTCATATAAGGGGTGGCGTAAGCCACAAAACTTTGGGCTAGGCTTATAAATGCCTTAGGGCAGATAGCCTAGTATAAACCTATGAACCTATGAACCTATAAGTAGCCTGCTTTGAAGCGTAGGTATTTTCTGCAAGATTCCCGGATTGGGATATGCAGATAAGCTTCTTTTAAATCTAGAGTTGCCAACCAGGCATCTTTGCCTAGCATAGGAAGTAGCTGGTGAAGAGTCAGCATCTTGAATTTTGGAATGTCCAGAAAGGTGTTTAGAGTAGACGGGTCCAGAATTGGACGCCATGATTTGACTTTTCTGGGTACCAGGAAAAGCTTGGAATAGAAACCTTGTCCCTTTTCCTCTTCTGGTACTGTTTGAATAGCCCCCATGTTTAAGAGGGAAAGTACTCATTTCTGAGCATCTGCCCACTGATTTGGGGGCAGGTCTGGCCACCCGTTTGGTGTTGGCAATGTGTGGAAATGAAATCTGTATCCCTGGAACAAACCCATTTGTCCTGGGTTATGAGTTCCCAGTTTTTTGCATGAAGAGCAATCTTTCCCCCCAAAGGGGTGGCTAAAAGGTAAGTGCTTGGTAATTTTAAAGGAAAGTCATTGAGACTGTTTACCATAGGGGGTGTCTTATTTCCAGATTTGGAAGTGGAGGCCCCATTGCTTAGTTCTGAGAGTCCCCTGGGACTGAAACCTGGTGCTTTTGGTGTGTTTGGGTTTGACTTGAGTGGATCTGGAAGGACCTGGAAAGGGCCAATTCTTAGTAGGCCAGTGCCTACTAAATCTTGGAGGTTGCACTTGCAAGAAATATTTTACAGTTTGCATAGATTTAGCTTTATCTTCCATCTTTTTTAGAACTTCTTCAGTCTTATTGCCAAACAGGCGGTCCTGATTTAAAGGAGCATCCAACAATTTTGCTTTAACATGGTCAGGCAGAGATTGCTCCTTAAGCCAAGCATGCCTTCTAAGCACAGACCCAGTAACAGCAGCCCTGCAAGAGGCCTCTAAAGAATAAAAAAAACAGATTGCAAAGTATGTTTTCTAACTTGTTCAGCAGAATGCAATAAATCCTGTAAATCTTTATTTTCCCCACAATCAGAAATCAACAATTTTCTGTTTAAGCAGACCAATAATATGCTGTTGATATTTTAACATATGAAATTGGCAGTTTAAAGCTCTGATTGCCAAGGTTGTAGAAGTATAAACTTTTTTACCCCATCTATCCAGTGCCCTGGAGACTCTATCAGAAGGGGTAGGATTTTTAGCAGTAGATGCCTTAATACCCTTGGGTCCCTGAGAAATGGTTTCTGGATCTGCAACAGGATTTTTGAAAAGGAACTTGTGGGACTCGGGAACCCTGTGGTATCGGTCAGGTTTACTAGGAGCTGGAGGCAGGGAATCAAGGGCCATACTGGATTCCGAAAACACATCAACAATGTCTAGTACAGGAGATATAGCCAAAGGCCTATGCTGAGGAAGAAGAAGGAAATCCCCAAGTCTCTTTTTAGATTCAGAAAATTCCTGACTTTCCCAGTGGAAATGCTCCCTTAAGGTATGTAAAGTTTCCCCAAAAGAAAAGTCCTCAGGGGGGAAGCAGAGGGAATGGAATCCTCTGCATCAGAATCCTCACAAGTAGGAATGGACAAATCCAGGTCATTGGAAGAATTAGAAGAAGAGTCCTGATCTGAATATTCATTGTCAATCTCAGTCCTAGGTCTCTTAGAAGGGTGGGGGGTTGACTATCCCTGATTAGAGTAATAAGATCTTCAGCCATTTTGATAATTTGTTTTTAGGCATAGGGGCCTGAACATGTGGCCTGGGCGTCGGTTTTTTAGACATAGATCGAGATTTAGGCCTTAGTATAGAAGGTGGAGTCGGTTTAATATGCAAGTCGGTAGGCCTGAATACACCCTCAGTAGCCAGTGCCTGCACAGCGGCTCCGGACCCATCCAAGGTAGAGACATCCACGGGTTCCATAGGTGAAGCATCTCGCAGCATACCAGACACTGAATGGGTCTCAGTAGAGGCCTGCGATTCAGAAGTAGCAGGTATCAAGGGCTGCAAAAGCGCCTCACTGAGTACCGGTGAACTGGCGACTGACTTAGGAGAAGCGTCGTTGGCAGTTTTGGACCTCGACGGCCTGTCTCTGTCTTTTTCTTTGCATTTTTTCAGAATTCCGGTAGTCGGATGGCTAACCGATGTAATTTCGGGATAATTAAACTGAGAACCAAAATATTTAGAGGCAAAAATGTACCAACGACGGACAGTGCGCTGATTAAATAAAGCACAAAACCGACAGCAAGGTACGTCGTGGTCAGGGCCTAGGCAAGGAATACAGTACAAATGAAAATCTTTACGAGGTATTTGCTTTCCACAAGTAATGCAATTATTAACTTTTACCGACATCGGTAAGGAGCAAGAAAAAGTTTCCTCAATGGGGTACTTAGCTTTAAGTTGAAGACTTCGGTTCTGAAACTTGAAAATGAAAATTTCAGGAGTCGGCCGACCGGCACTTGTGAACTGCTTCTGGCACCGCACGGCAAGAAAGACTGATGTAATAGCATTGGCTGCATGTTTTATACCCCTGACGACCTGATGTCATGGAAGAAGGGACAGCAACCGACGCAGGACCCAAGACTTTGTTAATCAGACCAACTGAGGGCAACATGCCAGCAGATTACCCAAATGTATTGACTGCAACAGTGAAACATGAAGAACATCTCCAGAGATACTGCAAAGTGTAGTAGGTTGAGAGCCAGTCATCTCATGGAGGGAAAACATTTTTAAAAAGTCCTTTGAAATGTTGCACTCATGGTTCTCTTCCACAAAATTTTCAGTGTATCATAAGAGACACTATCTATGTTATTTGTATCGAGCCTTGTAAGTGCCTGTGACTGCTTTCTTGTGGCAAGAGTATTTCTAGGTTCATAGGTTCATAGGTTCATACTAGGCTATCTGCCCGAGGGCATTTACAAGCCTAGCCCATAGTTTTGTGGCTTACGCCACCCCTTTAGTATGGGGAACTATACCCATTATTTTGCTGTGCCTCTGTCGAGCAGTGACACTGAGGTAATCCCTGGGGTATATCTGCGATCTCCCATCCATTGGTCAAGATTTCTCTTGAACAAGGCCAGCGAGGTGCTCTGCCTCACATATACCGGGATTTTGTTCCACAGCATAGGGAGTCTTTGGGTGATGAATCTATCCCTCCAGCACGTCCTATTAATAGCCGTGTCGAGGTTTAAGTCTCCCGCCCTTGTGGCTCTGACGGATCTAGATTTTTTGAGGTGAAGCATATTCATCAAATCTGGGTTTGACATGGCCTTGTATGTTAGGCAAAGGTCACCTCTGAGCAAGCGGTAGGCGACTGAATAGAGCTGGAGTTCTTTCAGTCGGGCAGCATAGGACAGATGTTTGAGACCCTTTATCCTTTTGGTGAGGAACTTTGTGGCCTCTCCAGCTGCTGCAAGTGTCGGGTCAGATACATTCCGAATGGGGCATTGTACTCAATCATTGGTCTGATGAGTGATGAGTATAGGGAGACTATGAGCTCCCTTGATCTAGATGAGAATCCCTTCATGATAAGGTGGGCAATGTAGAAGGTCTTCCTAACTACTTCAGCTACATGGGTGTCGAATGACAGACTACTATCAACCTGGGTCCCCAGGTCCCTGATAACTTCTTCTGTGCTCAGTGGATTGCCACCTATTTGGTAGCTAGGGGTAACCTTGTTTTTCCCGAAGGGTATGACTATGCATTTTTTGGCATTTAACTTTAGGCCATGGCTCTGGCACCAGTTATCCGTTTCTGTGAGACCCTTCTGAAGGATATCTGTGTCAGATGTGTTTTCTACTATGGCCCAGTTTGCAGTCATCTGCAAACTTTGTCAGCCATAACCCTCCTGTGTTTGCTTGTACTTGGAAAAGTAGATGCCAAACAAGAGTGGGCCCAGGACTGAGCCCTGTGGTACACCACTTGTGACAGGCTTTGAGTCTGACATGGCGCCAGCAACTCTGACCCTGTGGGTTCTGTCACTCAGCCAGTTTGCAACCCATCTTGTGATGTATGGGTTAACATTTAAGCTGATGAGTTTTCAATGATACCCGAGTGGGGTATTGTATCGAAGGCCTTTGCCAGATCGAGGTAGGCTGTATGGACTGCCTTTCCCTCATCAATGGCTTTGGTGACTGTTTGGAAAAAGTCAACCAAGTTTAGAAGGCATGATCTGCCTTTGACAAAGCCAAACTGGGATGGATCCAAAGTCTGCAAATTCCCTATGTCTTTATTTATGAGGCCCATTATGATCCTCTCCATGGCTTTGCAGATAAGGCTTGTCAAGCTAATGGGCCGGTAATTTCCAGGGTCGGTGGAGGCACCGCCTTTGTGAAGTGGGACCACAGTTGCAGTCGCCACTCCTGGAGTGCGTATCCAGAGGTAAGACTATGATTAAACAGCTGTCCTAGCTGTGGGTTTAATTCCTCATTGAGTTCGTGGAGCACACAGCCGGGACACCATCAGGTCCCATGGATGCTGTGTTTTTGCTTTGGAGAGAGCAGTTCTCACTTGGGCGTTGGAGATGTTTGGGGGCTGCAATCACTTGGTATAGATATCTCTCCTTTTGGGGGAAGTTTGCACTGAACCTGTCAGCCAGTATGTTGGCAATGTCTGTAGGATCAGTAATCTTCACATCATTTTGAACTAGTTCTGAGCATATCTGGGAGTTTCCTCCCAGGTTTCTAACATAGCTAAAGAAGGCCTTATGATTGTCTTTTGAGTCTTTAGCTATTTTTCTCTCAAAATTTGCTTTGGATGATTTTATGAGAGCTCTTAGTTTTTTACTTATAGTGATCAAGGGTGTCTTACCTTTTAATGATTTTGCTCTATCTTGTAGTAGCTTCCTCCTTTTGTTGTAGAGTTTGTTTATGGCTGGGGTCCACCAGACTGGACGCTTGCCTTTGGTACAAAGAGTCTTTGTTTTGCTTGGGATTGCCTTATCTATGCAGTCCTGCAGGTGCTGGTAGAAGGCATTTGTAAGTGATTCAGCGGCTTCAGTACTGTTTTCCATGGCTCGGGGGCCTTAAAGGAGACCACACTAGTCTTTAGAAGTGTGAAGTCGGCTTTCAAGAAGTTCTTTACTGTGGTCTTTTTTATTTCAGGTGGGGTGGGATGAGGACCTCCAGCGAGATTAGTTTGTGATCTGATCTCACCAGTGAGGGGTATACTTCCGGTGTTGAACATTGTGCTCCCATGTTCGTGACGATGAGATCAAGTATGTTTTCTCCTCTTGTGGGGATGGTGACTAGTTGTTCCATGGCATTTGAGTTTATGAATTCCAGGAACTTTTGGGCTAGGGTGTTTGGGCTTGAGTAGTGTTCCCAGTCTATATTAGGGTAATTGAAGTTACCTAGTATGATGGTGTTTGGTGATACATTTATCCCTCTAGTGTTTTCAGGAAGGCCATGTGAGGTTCCTGAGTTTGTGAGGGTGGCCTGTAACATGCTACAATTTGCAGAGCAGTCTTGCCTATGGTTAATTGCACCTGGATGGTCTCCGATGCATCGTGCGTTGCCACCAGTCTTGAGGTGTGGGTGTCCTTGATGAATATGGATACCCCCCCCTTTCTTGGTATTGTCCGGATTTTGGGGCGGAGCATGATATGAGGTAAAACCTGATAGTGCTGGGGTGCTCTCAGGAGCCTTGAACCAGGTTTCTGTCACAGCACAGACATCGATGTTCTCCATACTGAGAAGGGCCTCGAGTGCGTGCATTTTGAGATTTAGACTTCTGGCATTGAGCAGCATTACCCTTAGTTTTTTCCTTTTTGTGTTCTAGGGTGGTAGGTTTAGAATTTGAGCCTTGCCTAAAAAGGCACTATGGGGTGGCAAGAGCCTTTGCCAATATCCGGAATCCCAGGGTGACAGGTGCAAGCCGTCCCTTGAAGCAGCGTGGCTTGTCCAGCATGTCATCCCAGGCAGACAGACATTGGATCCCCTTTGAATGACACCAGAGTTTAAGCCAATTGTTAAAGCTGATCATCTTATCTCTGTATTGTGGCATCATTCTTGGTGAAGGTAGGATACTGCTCAAGGTCAGGGTCATACCTGCCTGGGCTACATAATCAGAGAGCTCCTCAATGTCTCTTTTCATGTAGTCCAAGGAGTGCGTCTCAGGTCGTTTACACCAGCGTGGACAATGACTGAGTCGTATTTGTACCTGCTGTTGAGAGACCTGAGTGCTTGCGTTATGTGGCGGATTCTAGCGCCCGACAGGCAGCTTACTGTGACCTTCTCCTTACTCAGTCTGGTGAGCGGGACGTCAGTGTGTCTGACTATGGAGTCACCAATGACTAGTGTGTCTGGCATTGTGTTTGGCCTTAAGGGCTGTGACTGTTTGACACTCTGACTGTGAGGTCTATGTGTTGCAGGTGTTGTGTTTTGAGGTAGTGGTTGTTTGGGTGTCTGCTTTGGTGGCCTCTGCTGTTTTGGTAGATTTTTGTTCAGAGCCTCCGAGTATGTCTTTGTGTGTTTATGTGTATGATTTGAGGTTGTGATGGTACTATGTGAGACTGGGTCTATAGTGTGTGTGGTAACCTTCTCCTCCTGACTGGTCTTGCCAGTCCTATGTTGAGAGAGCTCAGCCTCCAGTTTGGCCGTATAGTTGCATCTCTCGCATGTATTTGTGTTTTGTGGGAGGAGGAGAGGGTTGTCTGTGTACATGAGGCAATTGTAACATTGCCTCAATATTCCCAGGTTCACCAGCTGAGCAGGAGAGGACACTAGCAACTGACCCCTCGACATGCTAGAAGGACTAGACAAAAAAACTTTAAAAGAGATTCCGGGGGACGTGGGTGACCGAGAAATGGGGTTTGCCTTTTTGGGGTGCTATCTATAAGAGTGCCGTATCAAGGTAATAAGTACTGTAGGAGCACGTGCTAGGTTTAACAGATAGAGAATAGTCTACTTGGAGTCAAGTAGAGATGATCTTTTTAGTTATAGGATACGCTGATTAGATCGGTAGTATAGTTCGAGGAAGGTAGTTTTAAGGGAAAATTTGAAGAGTGGACTTTAGGTAGCCCGAATAGTTTAAACCTGCTTAACCGGCTCTGCCCTAGTGTGCAACAGTGGCAGCTCAGCTAAAGCGTGCTTTATAGCAGGGGGGCTGGAAAAGACAGGAAATGACCCAAAATGGCCAATAAACTACAAGTTACTGCCTTAAACCACTCCTCTGAGGACAAACAGGCAGCTCAGTACTCCCTACTCCCACTAGTGAGTAAAGAAACTACCCTTGACCAAACAAGGAAAATGGAGAAACACAGGAACCAAGACAAAGCCCAGGGATCAGCAAATCTGATCACTGGAACAAACTATTAGGAAAGTATGGAAAACAAGAGTATTTTTTTTTTTTTCAAGTTTTTTTTTTTCCAGATAGGCAGAAAATACAATAAATGCTGTGTTTTTCGACTAATTGCTATCAAAAGCTAGTACACTTGAGTGTATTAGCCTGTTGTTTAACTTTTAAGCAAAACTTAAACAAGCAAGTGCAACAAACAATTCAAGCTATTAAAAACAGTAAAAACAGAATAAAACAGGCAGAAATAGCAATCAAAAGGCTTAAAAAGTCGAAAATGCAGAAAAAATACTTAGAATCTGGAAAGTTTGTCTTTTCTGGTCTCTGCTGCTCTAGGAACTCTGCTGGACACCACGAGGAGCTGTGCTGAGTTCTCTATAGCCAGAAAAGCCCGCCAAAGCGTGCTTTATAGCAGGGGGCTGGAAAAGACAGGAAATGACCCAAAATGGCCAATAAACTACAAGTTACTGCCTTAAACCACTCCTCTGAGGACAAACAGGCAGCTCAGTACTCCCTACTCCCACTAGTGAGTAAAGAAACTACCCCTTGACCAAACAAGGAAAATGGAGAAACACAGGAACCAAGACAAAGCCCAGGGATCAGCAAATCTGATCACTGGAACAAACTATTAGGAAAGTATGGAAAACAAGAGTATTTTTTTGTTTTTTTTCAAGTTTTTTCAAGTTTTTTTTTTTTTCCTAATTTCCTAATGTCTGACAGACAGTGGTGATTCGTTTTAATGCATACATGTGTTTGCACATGGCTGCATTCTTGCAACAGTGCATTCAACATTGCCAGGATCATCCTTACTGGAGGCTCACAGTAGTATTACCCCCTTCAGTTTTGGTTAGAAGAGGTATTTGTATCTCTTCCAACAGTAGCAATACGTCATATTGAATCTCTTTACTGATTTTCTTCCCCAATGTCTTATTCTATGGTGCTGTGGATATTCTCGCAGCAGTATCTTTCCTGGACATGGCTCACATAAGCATTTGCATACAAAATGCAGTAGTTTTGTTTCAGGCTGATAAGACTGGAATATCAGGGATGCCAAGTTCCCCATTTACAAAAGATTGTGTGTCAGTAACATTCCTGTCTGCATCTTTAATAAATGGTTTAGGTAGGATTCCCAAACATGTTTATTGCCTTCATTAGTTTCTTGGATAACATATGTTTGGGTAACCAATTGAAATGTCAGGACCAGCTACACAGAGTCCTGGAATATGGAGACTGATTCGCCAAAAGAATAAACTAACACATAAGTCAGAAATTGCATTTCTCAGAATATTCTCTTTTCGCCAAGGTATGGCGATTTTGGAATTGGAACATACAAGTTCAGGGGGTATGATAACTTAAAAAGGTGAGATCTTTGAGATTCCCTCTTCTCATAGATTTTCATCCCCCCCAAACTATCAGCACTTGACATTTCGAGTGGTGACATTTCAATATGAAGCCATATGTTTATGCGATTGTGTATGTGTCATTTAGGTTCGGTGTGCTGCTGACACCTGCTTTGGCTAATATGGTGTATTTAAATCCTTACCATTTAGAGGAAGACTAATTAATGTAGTCATTGTAAATGTGAAGTGTGACCTAATAAAACAGTAATATTTGTTTACTGCTTGAAGCTAATAAACCGTTATAACACAAAAGTCAACCTGAGCTATTTCTGAAAACTATACCTCAACAAGTTCATAGGTAGATACTAGGCTATTGGCCCTGGGGCCTATATAAGCCTAGCCAAAAAGGTTCTCTGGCTTTCGCCACCCAAGAAAATTATTTTCCTGTCCCCCTGTCAAGCAGTGCAGCAGAAGTGATCCCAGGGGTGAATTTTCTATTTACCATCCAGTCGTTAAGGTTTTTCTTAAGGGGGACCAATGAGGAGCTTTGCTTGACATGAATGGGTAGTTTGTTCCAGAGTATGGGATGTCTTTAGAACAGGAATCTATCCCTCCAGCATGTTCTTTTTATTGTGGTGACAAGGTTTAGGTCCCTGGAGCATGTGGTTCTGAGACATTGGGATTTCTTTAAGTGTAGCATGTCCAACAGCTCTGGGTTTGACATAGCTTTGCATGTTAGGCAGAGATCGCCTCTGAGTAGGCGATATGCAACAGAGTAGAGCTGGTTTTTTTTGAGAATGTCTGCGTATGGCATCTGTTTGAGGCTGGTAATCCTCTTAGTGAGGTATTTCTGTGGCCTTTCCAATTGTAGGTGTCTTGTGAGATGCATGCCAAATAGGGCATTGTCCTCTATAATGGGCCTGATGAGGGGTGAGTAGAGAGGAAAAATGACCTCCTTTTTTCTAGAGGAGAACCCTTTTGTGAAGAGGTGTGACACATAGAAGGATTTCCTGACTACTGTGGTGATGTGGTTATCAAAGGAGAGACTACTGTCCACTTGTGTCCCGAGGTCTCATCACACTTTCATTGTTTAGTGAGCTACCGCCTATGTGGTAGTTCATGGGTACCGAGTTTTTCCCAAAGGGGATGGCAATGCACTTCTTAGCATTGAGCTGGAAGCCATGACTGACACCAAACATCTGTCTCTGTGAGGCCCTTTTGTAGAATGTCTACATCATTAGTTGATTCTACTAGGGCTCCCAGTTTGCAGTAATCTGCAAGCTTGGTTAGTCAAAGACCTTCTGTGTTGGCCTGCACTTCAGAGAAGTAGATGCCGAACAGGAGAGTACCCAGGACCGAACCCTGTGGTACTCCAGTCATCACTGGTCTGAAGTTGGAATTGGCTACTTTTACTGTTGTAGGTTCTGTTAGTGAGCCAGTTGGCCACCCATCTTGTGACATAGGGATTTATGCCCAGTTTAGTGAGCTTATCTATAATTCCAGAGTGGGGGATGGTATTGAAAGCCTTGACGAGGTCAAGATAGGCTGTGTGCACTACCTGGACCTCGTCTACAGCTCTAGTGACTGCTTCAAAGAAGTCAGTTGGGTTTAGTAGACAATCTACCTTTTACAAACCAAAATTGAGTGGGGTCTAGGGTTTGGAGGTTATCTATGTCTTTGTTTATAAGCTCCAAGATGATACATTGCATGGCCTTGCAGACGAGGCTCCTCGGGCTAATGGGATGGTAGTTTCTGGGGTCTGTAGTGGCACCCCTTTTGTGGAGTGGGATAGCCATCACTGTGCGCCATTCAGTAGGAACATAGCCAGAGGTGAGGCTATGACTAAACATGGTACTTAGGTGGGGTGCCAGTTCGTTCTGTAGTTCGTGCAGTACACAGCCTGGGATGTTGTCTGGTCCCATGGATGCTGTGTTTTTGGCTTTGGAGAGTGCAGTCTTTACTTGCTCATCCGTGATTACAGGGGCTTTGCATTCTTCCAGTATTAAGCTGGGCCCTTTGGAGGGTGAGAAGGGGGTAAAATTAGCACTGACCCTATCTGCCAGGATGTTGGCAATATTGGTTGGTTCTGTATATTTAGTGCCATTGTGCTGTAGCTCAGAGCAGAACTGAGTGTTGCCATTGAGATTCTTGACAAAGCTGTAGAATGCTTTGTGGTTGTCTTTGGAATCAGTTGAATTTTATTTTCATACCTGGCTTTGGAGGATTTTATGAGAGATCTCAGCTTCTTGCTGAGGCTGACCAGGGAGTTCCTCCAATCGGGATTTTACTCTTTTTTGCAACAGCTTCTTCCTTCTGTTGTAGAGTTTGTTTATGGCAAGGGACCACCAGATTGGCTTCCTTTTTTTGGAGGATAGCGTCTTGGTTCTGTTGGGGATGGCACGATCCATGCACTTGTGTATGTGCTTATACAGTACGCTGTGTAAGATTCAGCAGTTGTACCTTTATTTTCCATCTGCATGTGTGTCGTGAAGTTTGTCACTTGTGTCTTAAGAAGCATGAAGTTGGCTTTGGAGTAGTTTTTGATGGTTTCCTTAATGGGGGGTGGGGGTGGGATATGGATGTCTAGGGTGATTAAGCTTGTGGTCAGATCTGACCAGCGAGGAGTTGACCTCTGGCATGGAACATTGGTTACCCATATTAGTAATGGCCAGGTCCAGGATATTGCTGCCCCTGGTGGGGGGTGGGATATGGATGTCTAGGGTGATTAGCTTGTGGTCAGATCTGACCAGCAAGGAGTTAACCTCTGGCATGGAACATTGGTTACTTATATTGGTAATGGCCAGGTCCAGGATATTGCTGCCCCTGGTGGGGATGTGGACAAGCTGATCCAAGGTGTTGGAATTTATGAATTCCAGAAAACATTGAGCGCATGAGTTGGTAAATGAGCTGTTTTCCCAGTTGATGGTGGGGTAGTTGAAATCCCCCATAATTAAGGTATTGGGTTGTGCCTTAACATTTTCCAGTATCTTAAGAAATGAAAAGTGAGAATCCTGGGGCATGGTGGGGGATCTGTAACAAGCTACAACCTGGATTGCAGTCTTGCCCAGTGTTAGTTGCACTTGGATAATTTCGGATGCATTATGTTGAGCAACTAGCCCGGAGGTGTGGATATCCTTAATGAATATGGACATGCCTCCGCCTTTAGTGTTTCGGTCCAGGTTAGGTGGCTGAAAGGTGTGGTATGAATTATAGCCTGGTAATGCAGGGGTGCTCTCTGGAGCCTTGAACCAATATCGAATAGCCTTGAATATCGATGTTCTCCATTTTAAGAAGTGCCTTGAATGAGTGCATTTTGAGGTTTAGACTTCTAGCATTGAGTAGCATTACTCTCAGAGTTTTCTTGCTTGTACCTGTTACGATGGTGAATTTAGCATTTGAACCTTGCCTAAAAAAAGGCACTATAGGGGTGGAAAGAGCCTTAGCCAGTATCCAGAATCCCAGGGGCGACAGGTGCAGGTCATCTCTGGCAAAGCATCATGGTCTGTCAACCATGTTGTCCCAGGCAGACAGATACTGGATCCCCTTGGAATGATACCACAAGCTTAGCCAATTGTTGAAGTCAATCATTTTTGTCCTTGTACCGTGGTATCATTCTGGGCGATGGCAGGATGCTACTCAGGGCTAGGGTGATACCTGCCTGGGCTACAAGATCTGAGAGCTCCTCCATGTCTCTTTTCATGTAGTCCAGGGAGGTACATCTCAGGTCATTCACACCAACATAGACAATGTCAGAGTCATATTTGTACTTCTTGTGGAGTGACCCGAGTGCATGCATTATGTGGCGGATCCTGGCACACGACAGGCAGCTGACAGTAACTTTCTCCTTGTTTAGCCTGATGAGTGGGACATCAGTGTGCCTGACTATAGAGTCACCTATGACTAGTTTGTTGGGTACATTGTTTTGCCTTATGGGCTGAGGTTGAGTGGCACACTGATTTTGTGGGCTGTGTGTCATTTGGGTAGTGTTGGGGGGTGGTGGCTGTCTGAGTTTCAGCTTAGGAGGTCTGTTGCTTGGGCAGATTTTTATTGAGAGCCTCCATGAATGTGGGTGTGTGGGTTTTGGTAGCATGGGTTTTGAAGGACTGTGTGTTGAGTATGGTGTGGTTCAGGTGTTAACCTTCTCTGCTTGACTGTCTTGTCCAGTCTTGGCTGGAGAGAGCTTGGCTTCCAGTTTGGCTATATAAGTGCACCTCTCACAGGTTGTAGTGTTGGGTGGGTAGGAGGAGAGGGTTGTCAGTGTACATGACGCAATTGCTACATTGCCCCAAGATGCCCAGATTCATCAGGTGGACAGGAGAAAATACCGGGAGCTGACCCATGGACATGCCTGGAGGATAGGTGCTTATTAATTTAAGTACTAAGAACTGTTTTCCTCTTGACAAGTGAGGGAAGTCGTGTGCTGTAGCAATTTGTAGTTTATTTAGTGCTTACAACGAGTTCTGAGCAAGTGCTGAGTACAAGGAAACAGTTTTGAGTGCTGAAACTAAAACAACTGGCTTGTTCTAGCTAAAACTAGCTGGTTTTAGCACCAATCCCAAGAAAAGAAGCAGGCCACAGCCTGTTTGGTGATCCACAGTCTTGTCCCAGATGATGCAAGGGTCTGCAGGCTTGTAGCTTATTTCTGGTAGATGCCTCGAATAACAACCAGACCAATCAGGTATGTTAAGCACAGACACTCGCTCTCCAACCAGAAAGAGTCAGGAAACAATGCACTCTGCTGTTACTCTCACCAGGATCAGAATATAAGCACAGATTCTAAGCTGTCATCTATCAGTCAGCTGTCAGTTATTAAGCTTTCTGGTGATCAGCAGTCTCTAGGAAATAATATAACTGCACTCCTTCTCTCACCAGGAGAAAACAGAAACACTAATCCCAAGATTACTACTGAGAGGCAGAATGTGGGCACTACAATAACTGGTGGTCTTGCAATAGATGGTTAAAGGTAAGATGAAAAAATGGTTTATCCTAAACATTGCAGTGTGCACTAGAGGAGTTAGATGTGAAAGTTGGTAACTTAAGTTTTACCTGTCTAAAAGTTAGGTGTTAGTGGAGAGTCACTATTTTTAAAACAGCAAGATAGATTGAAAGGGGGTGGTCACTTTTGTATTCTGGTACTACGGAATACAGTAGGATGGCCAATAAATTTAAATAGTTGAAGGGGAGTGATTTCACAAAATGATAATGTTGTGCTTACTCACACTAGCCAGCAAAAGTAGAGAGAAAAGAAGATATGGTCAAATTAACATAAGGGGCAGGCAACTAGAAAGACAGTGGTGTTTAAGAACACAACACTATCTGGGTAGGAAAAAAGTCTGACTCACAAGAGACAGAGCTGCGGTCTCTTTTCAAGTTTTAGTATGCAGTTAAAAGCAGAACACAAGTAAAACACAGTGCAAAGAAAACAAATCACAATATACAAAATAGAAAAAGGGAATAAAGTAATATAAAAAAATAAAAAGCAAACTAACTTTTCCCTCACAGCAAACTGTAGCACAATCTGGGCAAGCCTTTCCAGTAAAGCTCTGAAATGTTTTATTTTGACCCCTTAAATAGAAGGTTTAGTTCCTAGCTCCACCCCTCAGTTCACAGATGATTAACCTTAGCTGACCTATTGTAACTTATGTGCGAGTCCTTGACTGACCTCTTCTAATTTCTGTCTGACTCACAAAGAGACAGAGCTGTGGTCTCTTTTCAAGTTTTAGTATGCAGTTAAAATCAGAATACAAGTAAAAAACAGTGTAAAGAAAACAAATCACAGTATACAATATAGAAAAAGCAATAAAGTAATACAAAACACAACAAAGAAAAAGCAAACTAACCTTTCCCTCACAGCAAACTGTGATGATATTCTTTGGCAATTTTAAAATGTTGAAAATACATGCAGTTGATGCAAAAGTAGAAAAAAAAAATCACAAACCAAATCAAACTAAACAGATACAGTAACTCTTCCCTTTATTCTTTAATAATACAATGTACAAGATTCTTCCCTAAGTATTTATTACATTCTTCATTATACCCTACAGTAGAGATACCTAAAACCAAACCTAAACAGAAACAACATTTTGTAGTTTTGCATTTTAAATGCATTGCTCTCAAAGTGTGCCAAACAGTGCACAAATTCCCCAAATCATCACTGCATCGGTAGTGCAATTTGTAAGAAAATAATAAGCAGTGGAGATATACTTTAGGAAAGAAAAACATGTTATAATGTGAAGGAGCCCTGAAAGTCTGACATTGTTTGATACTAAAAATAAATGTATACATTTTATTTCTTATGTCATCCATGTATGGGTCAGCCTTCCCCACCACAAACATTTACTTAAAAGATAAGTGAGAAAACAAGGCACATTAACAGATTGCTGAAAGTATGCATGATGATGAACTTCTGCTTCTAATCCACCACTAAACAAAACTTGTTTTGTGACTCATGATTCACAGTTCCCAAGTACTACAGATTATACTGGGCATCCAACTTTCAAAGACACTATACTGCCTTCAGTGCACACCTAGACATATAAAACTGAGTACATGGATAAAAATAAAAACAAGTACTTGTCAAGAATTAAAGACCTGCCTACCACCAAAACAAAAACACCCTAGGGAATATGTCTCCATACAACCACATTTTACTATACAAAGGGAGACTGAATGCACAAGTGTAAGCTACATGCCTTAAAATTTTAGGGCAAAGCCTACTGTTTAGTTTTCCTGTAACTTACTAATGCTATGCGATTCTGGCGATACTGGTTATTTCATTTTACATACGAACTGCTTATTTGAGTTGCACTGTTACTGTACTGCACTTTCCATGCATCGTATGTTCTGCCTGAAAAGGAAATACTGATCTAAAACAGTTTTCAATGCCAGCAATTCTCAGCTGCAAGAACATATAAATAAAAACACTGTATGGCTGATCTGAACGATAATTATTTAGAACCTTGTTAATCTTCAGCAGCTATCAGTAACTGGGTTTGCTGGGAGGCAGGATGCACTAAAGAAGGAAGAATGCCTTGAAGTTAGTTACTAAAACAAGGCCATGACTAGCTCTAAAGAGTTTTGTTTTACAGGTATGACAAAATCAACTTATTTTTAAATAATGGTTTAAATTAAAGGAAGCAAATGACGGTTAGATCAGACATTTCTCCAACACTAACAGATGGTGCAGCAGACAACTGGCAGGACTTTGTTTTTATTTGTTACTCAGCATACTCCTCATTTGGTATGAGCAGTCTTCTATTACTGGCTGCCAGAGCAATCTGATGTATTCTGTAGAGAGAATGGAGTATCATGGGTACAATGTCTGACAATGCATGCTCAAAGATGAGCACAGCACAGTCACCTTGCACTGGATACAGTCTTCTCTATGTGCATGAGGCAGCAGTCATATGGGCATGAAGGCTTGTCAAGCCACTGAACTCCTGTGGCATTGAACAGCTTAACCCATCATCATACTAGTAACCTGTGTTGAAATATGGTACCCCATCTAAAGTACAGTATTTGCAGGAATACTCTTCTCTTCCATGAGCACCTCCTCTTCTCAAAGACAATACCCCTTTATTAGGGCCTACTTTCAAACCCCCTACATGGATCTTTTC